>NW_027532203.1:11737716-11745763 GCF_008692635.1 Crocuta crocuta | reverse complement strand
ATGGGGTCAGCTCTCACCCAAGGGCTCAGGGACCTTCCACTACCAGGCCAGCCTGTCTCTGCCACTTCCCTCGGGCCCTACTCTCATCTTGACATCCCCTGCCCAGGTCAGCTGTTGACCCCTGACCCCGGCTTGACCCCGCTGCCCCCTCCCCGCCCCCAGGGCGGTACCTGAAGTAGTAGACATCGCTCTTNCCCCCCCCCGCCCCGCCCCCAGCCCCGCCCTTCCGGCCCCCGCCAGCCCTGGGTGCGCAGAGCCCGGAAGGCGGGTAGGGCCCGGAGTCATTTGTGGAGGAATGTCAGAAGGACTGCGGTTGCTTCATTTCCTGTAGGGTTAACCTCCCTCTCTGTATGATTTTACCTACGTATGCTCCCCAATTAATGAATAACAAAATAGCTCATTTTATATTCACTTACTCGATAATTCATTTAAGGAGGTAATAGATACCCGATACCCCCTTTCTCTCTCTTCTACTGAAACTTGCCCGGAAGCTCAGATTGAAGAAGTGAGTCAAAGTGCCCCATTAGATGGATATTACTATCCTGCAGAGGCTGGCATCTGAGTTTAGGTCCCTGGAGTGATTACTCTCCTGCAACTTTATAAAGTTATAGGAAGAAAAATGACAACTTGTAACATAATCCCTCTACTTCTACAGGATTTACCTCTAAAGTCTCCTTAAAATGACCAGAATCCATGAACCCATCGAGAATTTACCATATTCCTGAGGATTTTTTTCATAATTTAAATTTCCTTGTGTAATAGCCTTTGACAATTATCAGTGGCCTTTGGCTTGGTAAATACTCCCTTATGTTGAAAGACTAACTTAACCCACTGTGACAACCCTTCAGGAATCTAGGTGGAATTCATTTGGATCTGCCAACTCATCATTCAGGATTGGGTTTAAAAGAATAGTGCTAAATTTATTAAGAAAACGGATTTAAATTCCAACGAAGCACATTTTCGATGTGTTGCTTAATATTTATAGAAATGTAGTATCAAAATTCAAGATAGGTGATGAATTGTTTGGAAGACTGAAACATGTAATGCGCATTTTATCAGATTGATGACCAATTTCAGATTTTGTACACAGAGGACCTAAAAGTTGAAGGCCAAGTTTATAGAAAAAAAAAAGGTCAATGTAAAATAATAGTAAATCAAAATGTATTTGACTTAACCTTTGCAATATATGCAAAGAAGCACTAACTTGTACACACAAACTTGTCTGTCTCTGAGCTTAACTTTAGATCTCTTTTGATGTGTTTGAATTGAGATACACTAAGTTACCGATTCCTCTAGGAAAACGTTTTAGAAATGTGTCTGGCAAAGACTTGGAAATTCAAGTCAAATTCTCAGGAGAGTGGTCAGTTTTCGGGTTGTCTTTTTAGAAGTCATCTTGTAAAAGTGATCATTGAAGGAAACTCTGCAAGCAAATAAGATCTCCAAGGAAGAACATACATGGTAAAAATAAATAAATAAATAAATAAATAAAAAGTGAACCAAGAATTAAATCTTAAGGAACACCTACATGTAGGCTCACGTAAAGAAAAAGTCAGAGAAAACAATGCAATCAAAGTTTGGATAACAGACTGTAGAGAAAGGACTCTGATATTCCTTTATTTTTTTTAGAGGCAGTGGTTTTCTTCTTTTAATGAAATTTTTATTTTAGAACAGTTTAGATTTATTGAAAATCGCAAAGATAGTACAGAGACTTTCCAAATATTCTGGACTCACTTTCCCTATTTTTAACATCTTATAATTAATGAATCAATTTGTCACAATTAATTAACCAATATTGATATGCTATTATTTTTTTTTTGCTTCTTTGTTTTTTGTTTTTTTAATATAATTTGTTGTCAGATTGGTTTCCATACAACACGCAGCGCTTCTCCCAACAAGTTGCCCTCCTCAATGCCCATCACCCACTGCCCCTTGATTTTCCTTTTATTAAAACTAACCCTTTAATTAAAGCTAAAGGATAAACATGAGAAAATCTGAGTAAAAATGGTGGTTAAGACAAGAAATGGGAAAATAAATACTTTTGGAAGTTTTAATTTTTCCATGCTGTGTCAAACAAGGCTATAGAGATCAAATAATAAAATGGGTATAAAGGCATGTTTGTTTGTTTTAAATGTTTATTTATTTTTGAGAGAAAGAGAGAGGGTGGAGGGGCAAGGAGAGAGGGGGAGATAGAGGATCTGAAGTGCGCTCCCAGGCTGATAGTAGCAAGCCTGATGAGGGACTCAAACTGACAAACCATGAGATCATGACAAGAGCCGAAGTCAGACGCTCAACCACTCAACTGACTGACCCACCCAGGCACCCCCAAAAGCATGTTTAAAGGAATAAATCACTATGAATTCAAGGTTATTGCTTTGACTTCTACTACCAGATGCCCTTTAATAAATCATAGTTTAATGTTTCCTCTGTTAAGAAAAATATCATTTAGGTATTTCAAAAGCTATTTTTTGTCGCACTGGAATTTTTCTGCTGTAATACCATAAAACAAAGTATACAAAATTTTTTTATTCTCCCACTAAAAGAAGAAATAAATCTAATTAAGGAAGCAATAAATCCTTCCCAGGTCTGGATTGAGACCTTAAAAGTATTGAGATTAGATGTTAAATACCTAAGGGATAAATCATATTGTTCCCTTAAAATATTGGGCAAATAATACACCATGTATACTTATGGGAAAATGCATTTTATATCACTCCTTGATGAACAGCAACACTGTTTCTCTCAAGCAGTAGAGCTGTGACCAAATTTTCAGTTTCATCTCTCTTACTGTAGAATAGGTCTTGCTAGCTTCACTTTATGGCAAAAGTGAAAAAAACCAAGGGAGAATTATGTGTGAAATCTGGTCCATTAAGCAAACAATAGAAATTTAACCACCCTGGAGATCTCTGTTTCCCAGGTGTAAAAGCAGGTGCCCAAACACCAACTGTCACCCCTGGAAATCTATCCATTCTTTAAGGTGTTTTCTCCTTTATTGTTTACCTGGAAAAACTGAAGTTAACCTTTAAAAAAAAAAAAAAAGTAGTTCCCAAGAAAAACCACCATAGGTATTACTTTGCGTTTTTAGTAAGAAAAATAGAACAAACTCAGTGAATGAAACAAAAAAGACCTGCTTAGGGGCGGGGGAAGTGGAGGTTAATGCCTATTTTAAGATCTGTATATTTTATTGCCAAATATATAACCTACATTTGAATTCATGAGTTTAATAATATACTCAGTAAAAAAAAAAAAAAAGGATTTAAACATTGAAAACCTTTACTTTTCCAGTAAGCGTATTTGGATCAAGGGATGACAGGGGCATCCCTTTCTTCTTTTACAGAGTCTAAGAGGCATGGTCAGAATTTACGAAGACATTAAACAGGGGTGAGGGCATAGCCAGAAAACATTTTTGAGCACCAGTTAGCAGGTTTTATGATTCACTGAGTTGGCCCAACTACTGTTCACCTAATTCCCAGCTAAAATGAAATGCTGCTGGCATGGTGTATCAGGGGGCAGATTGACACTTTCAAGTACATGCAGTATAAATAAAGATTTTTTTAATTGCTTTCCACTTGGAATGACTACAGAGGACTCTTACACTGCATAGTTCAAACTAAAAAGAGAAGAGTTAATTACTTGAAAGGCAAGAGAAAACAAGGAGAGGTAGCTTTTGAACCCAAAGAAATTTATATAAGACAGTATCTGGTGCTTTAAAAGTTTTCTTCTTCTTGTTACATTAGCCATAGGTAAGTGGCCAGTGTTAAGTGTTCAGGATTAAGGGATGGAGAGATGCTTATATGACTTAACTTCCTAAAAATAGAAAACCCAGTACTACCACTGGAAAGAAAAGGATCTTTAGGTTTTAGAGCCCCGAGGTATGACTTGACATGGTAAAGAGTGGTTTTTAACCTTAATTCTGGTGCAAAGCACATGATCCATGAGAAATAAGGGCTGAATATGTCTGATGTTCACGAGTGGAGGAGGAGCATCAACGAAGTAAATGGAAAAACGCACCTTGCCACGGATTTCATACCCTAAGTGGCTTTCACGTATGTTTCTAGAAGTACCAGAGCTAGGATTTGAGCCCAAGTCTCCCGACTCCAAGTTCAGAGTTCTGTCTGCTTAGCTCCTTTCAAACTGCTCTATTGTATCTGGCTTCTTCACTCTTGAATTTGTCCTTTTGTTTCCAACCCCCACCCCAGTGCCTTTCTTTGACTGACTCCTGCTTATCTCTGAGCTCTTAACTTAGACATCACTTTCCTCCAAAAAGCCTTTCCTGACCTCCCCCAACTCCGTCACTCCTGCATCCCCTGGGTTGTATGCTGTGTGCCACACTACTATCAGTTGTTTCCCCTCGTCCATTCGTTGTAACTAGTTTTTGAGTTGTTTTTCCCCATCAGCCGAGAAAGCTGATCTTCATGTTCACTACGGAATTCCCAGTGCAGAGTATTAACAACTGTTCTAGTCAGAAAATATGATTAGGTTTCCATATCCCAAGAGATACTTAACAATAAATTTGACTCATTAAAAGTGAGGCTTAGGAGTGCCTGGGTGGCTCAGTCAGTTAAGCGCCCGACTTTGGCTCTGGTCATGATCTCACAGTTTGTGAGTTTGAGACCCGCATTGGGCTCTGTGCTGACGGCTAGCTAAGAGCCTGGAGCCTGTTTCAGATTCTGTGTCCCCTCTCTCTCTGACCCTCCCCTGCTCATGCTGTCTCTGTCTCTCTCTCAAAAATAAATAAAATATTTATTNCGAACCCACGAACCGCGAGATCATGACCCAAGCGAAAGTCGGACGCTTAACCGACTAAGCCACCCAGGCGCCCCAAAAATAAATAAAATATTTAAAAAACTAACTAACTAACTAAATAAATAAAAGGCAAGTCTCATAAGAAGAGCAGAGCCAGAGGATGGAGACCTTTAATGAACTTCCCTCCTGAGCCACTGAACAAAGTCATGCAACTATCTCCAGGCTGCTGTGTTGTATGGGCAACTAGACCTTTTTTGGATTAGGACCCTGTTGGTTTTTAGACTACTAAAGCAGGAAGCATTCTTTGCTAAAATAAAACAATTCCTCCCCTCAATGAGTTGCGCATATCTTACTGAAAACCGGGCAGCTCCCAACTTTAAAACCCCTGGGCAAGAAATGGCAAATGGTAGAGAGTCAGAGAGAAAGGGAAAGAGCAAAAGAGCAAAGCAGAGTAGTTGGTAGGCTGTGCCAGTAGCAGTAGCAGATCGAGAACAATCTCCCTTTTGTACTCTGAGGGAAGGAAACGTGCTCCAAGGGATCACTTCTCATTCAGCTCTAATTTTTCTTGCCTTCTCATTCAATATACTCTTCCTTGGCAATGGCCTCTGCTCACCAGATTTAGCCACAAGAATTGCCCTTGCCCCGTGATGCTAGCATGACTTCAGCAGCATTGGCAAGATCATCCTCCTATAAATACCCTATAGCAGTTCTCCAAATGAAAAAGAGAATCACACTTCTTGGCTACTTTTGAGGTGCTGAGGGGCCCAAAGCTTGGTACCCCAGCTGTCTTCAACTCAGGTCGTTCCTGAAAAGAGAATCTAATCAATAAATAAGAAACCGAATAAGAAAGATGATGTCCAAAATAGCTCCTTTCTCATGGAGAAAGTCTAGGCCAGAGGGACTTATCTTAGTGTGAGAGCTGAATGGGCTTGTTACTGAACCCCAAATTTAATAGACTAACCTGCTAGCTTAGGACCATACTATATAAAGTGTCCCCCTCCACTCTTCAGGGGCCGGTCTTTCTCTTCCTCTTTATAACATGGCTAAGAACAATAGAGAACAAACGGGCAGGGCAGGCAGCAAAATGCCAAGCAGAAGACAGAGAAGAAGGGACTGAACTGCAAAGATCCTGTTCTTTACCAAATTCTCCATTTATTCTGTCTCTGCAGGGAATTGAAGCAAGAGACCAAAAGTGTCTAGGAAAAACAAAACAAAACAAAAACATCTATCTGTTTAAAAACAAGAGTAGAAGAGACATTTCCTTCTAACAGTATCATTTTGAAGTGCTGAAAATTGTTCCTTTAAATGTTATGTTTCAAAATTTTATATGTGTTGTGTTTTTTTTTTCCTGAGAAGTTTGGAAAATATTCAAACGAGTTCACCGTAAACTTAAGAATCATAACTAGATGACAGAATCTGAATGGTCTGATAAGAGAGGACAGAATACTGCCATAATATTTCTGTAAAGGGAAGCAAGTTTTGAGATTTCTCTGGGGTATATGTCGTAGAGGGAATGGGCATGGGGTGGGGAGGAAGGGGAGGGAATGCAAGGAAAGAAATGTCATTGTAGTCAGGTCTCGTTTTTGCCTAATCTTGCTTTATCATGGAACAGATGAGATAAGGGAATAATCTCTGAACATACTTTGAAATGGAAGCCGTTTGTGACCAACTTGAGAATGTGGATTTTCTCTGCCAGAGAAATATCACTTTAGAATATACATTATTTAATCATTCAAGATGTACATGAATGGGGGTGAGGAATAGGCGGCTGTTGCAGATAGAACTTTCTGCATGTCCCTTGCTGAGATAATTGGATTATAGAATATAGAGAGATAATTAAATTTTGTTAATATTTATTTATTTTTGAGAGAGAGAGAGAGAGAGAGAGAGCGAGCATAAGCAGGGGAGAGGCAGAGAGAGAGGGAGACACAGAATCCAAAGCAGGCTCCAGGCTCCGAGCTGTCAGCACAGAACCTGATGTGGGCTCAAACTCAACAAGCCCTGAGATCATGACCTGAGCTGAAGTCTAACCCTGAGCCACCCAGGAGCCCTGAGAGATAATTCGAATACCAAATGTTCCTACTTTGGTGTTAGCCTTGCCTGCATAGCCAGAGGCAGACAGTGCCATATGTCATTTCCACCCCCTAGAAGCTGCCCAGGGCCCCAACCACTGATTTTCTTTCTTGCACTAACATTAGACTATTATCCCTGGATTCCTCAGCACAGCAGCCTGTCCTTAACTCATTTGCAAATGTTTTCTCTCACTATCATTTTGACCAGACCCTTCCCCCACCCCCATTCTTAAGTCATTATGGTCTCTTCTCACTGCATCTTAATCAGATAAAATATTTCAACTGATTACATTTCAAATGTTTCATCAGGTTGATCCTATCCTACTTCTTCTTAATAGAAAGATATTATTAAACTATTCAGCATTTATCCTCAAGTTTTCTTCTAGGTACGTAAATGCCCTGCTTTCTGTGCATTATACTGTTTATTTATTCTTTCAAGACAGTCTTAAAATCTTTCCTGTCCATGAGCACAGAGCTTCCAAACAGCTTTCTCATGTTTTATTCTTTAATGTGGGCAGCCTAGAATCTCTAAGCATTTGGAGAAAGCCCTTAACATAGAAAAAAAGGGGGAGAAGGGGCGCCTGGGTGGCTCAGTCGGTTAAGTGTCTGACTTCAGCCAGCTCAGAGCCTGGAGCCTGCTTCAGGCTCTGTGTCTCCCTCTCTCTCTGCCTTTCCCCTTCTCTCTCTCTCTCTCTCTGTCTTTTTCAAAAATAAATGTTAAAAAAATTAAAGGAAAATAGCACTGAACTTCTTTGAGACCCCTGAATGGATCAGTCGGTTAAGCACCGTACTTTGACTCAGGTCGTGATCTCACAGTTCATGGGTTCAAGACCTGTGTTGGGCTCTGTGCTGACAGCTCAGAGCTTGGAGCCTGCTTCTGATTCTGGTCTCCTCCTCTCTCTGCCTCTTCCCCACTCAGGATCTGTCTCAAAAATAAACATTAAAAAAAAAAAAAGAATACCACTGAAATTCTCAACAACACTGAAAGCAACAAGGAAAAAAATGCCTTTAAATTTTTAAAAATTCATTTTTAAACTAGAATAGTCAAAAACTATTTTTCAGGACTGCAAGACAGGTCTCTAAACATCACTTTCGCAAGGGGTCTTTCCCAGGAAGCCACTGAAGGATGTGCTCTACCCAAACAAGGGAGAAAAACAAGACTGAGAAAGCTGGAGGATCCAGGGAAAGATTTCTGTAACCCAGGAGAGAGGTCAGAGGATGCCCAGGATGAT
>NW_027532203.1:11570057-11737663 GCF_008692635.1 Crocuta crocuta | reverse complement strand
GGGGGGGTGGGGGGCTGGGAGAGAAGAACAGTGACAATTACAGAGAACACTGAATTTTCAAAGAGATAATCATTAACTTCAGGAGGGAAAAAAAGGAAATAGCATCATGGTCATAATATTGTGATATTATGTAATACGTAGTAACTTTTTTGTTGATTTAACCAAAATTGGGGAGGTCACCCTACACCAGAGGAAGGAGCTAACAAAGCAGAAAATTGTTGCCTCTGAGGAATAATGGGACTGACGGAAAGAGATGGGGGTGGTACTGCATATTTTCTTTTTATACTTCTTAGTATTTAATTGTTTGAACCACGGGCATGTATGATTTTGGTAAGAATATGGCCATTTTTTTAAAAGAATACAACCATGTAAAAAATTATGACATGGCTTCTTTTTGGTACTTCACTCACAACTCCATTCATAGTAAGGATAATTACTACTCTTTTCCTGGATAATTTACCATTTTTTCCTCCACAGTTTATAAATGAGGAAACTAAGGCAGTAAAAGGATAAATTGTGCATCAGAGTTTACCTAACTGGTAAATAATACATTAAAACCTTGGCTCTTTTACTTACACATTGTGGTAAACTACAGCTTTACCTCTGTTAACATATAATTTTAAGTTTTGCACATGGCGATTAATGATTCCCAGTAAGGGCTTTATGCATGTGTGTAGGTCAGTGTTGTCCATTATACTGTCACTCCTTAAGTTGACATGCTCAGCATGAAGCTTTCTTATCTTCCTTGGGTTCCTAGTGTATAATTTTGAATAACTCTTCATCTTGTTTCTTCGTTAGTTGATCGGAGTTTCAGAGATCATTCTCAGCTCTAACTCTGAGCTTAAGGAAATTTTTAGCACAGAATGATAGTCCCGAACTGTTCACAGTATTGGTTCATAAATAAGTCTGATGTTAGGTGTAGGGGGAAGAGTATTAGTTGAAGAACATGAGGTGTGTTTAGAAATTCAGAGCTCCCGGGGTGCCGGTGGTTCAGTCAGTTAAGCGACCAGTGACGGACTCTTGATTTCAGGTCAGGTCATGATCTCATGGTTTGAGATTGAGCCACACATGGGGCTCCGCCCTGACACTGCACCCAGAGGCTGCTTGGGATTCTCTCCCTCCCTCTCTCTCTGACCCTCCCCTGCTTGCGCATGCTCCCTCTCTCTCTCTCTCTCTCTCAAAATAAATAAATAAACATTAAAAAAAATCAGAGTTCCTGTAGACTCCCTGTCTAAAGGATCAAATATTATAGTGACAGCCTCAGGAGAAAGAAAGCATGAGGCTTGCTCTCTTGATGAGAAGTATGCACCTCTCATTCCTTTCCCTTACTCATCTCTATTAATCAGGGAGTAATTATTCCAGTATAGAGGTATTATGACAGTAAGAATTGATGAAAATATTAAGAAAATGTTTACTCTTTCTGCACCTTCTCCACTCATGCTGTGTCTCTTTCTTTCTCAAAATAAATAAATATTTAAAAAATATTTTTAAAAAGAGGGGCTCCTGGGTGGCTCAGTGAGTTAAGTGCCTGACTCTTGATCTCAGCTCAAGTCAGGATCTCATAGTTTTGTGAGTTTAAGCCCCACATAGGGCTCTGTGCTGACAGTGTAGAGCCTGCCTGGAATTCTCTCTCCCCTTTCCCTCTGCCACTCCCTCACTCATGCTGTGTCTCTCTCATTCTCTAAATAAGTAAACATTAAAAATTTTTTTATAAAGGAAATATTAAAGGAATGTTTTAAAATTTGTTGGGAAATATTTTTCCTTAAAGGACATATAAACACAGAAATGTTTTCAAACTTCTCTAAACATGTAACTTGTCTATGGTAATTATATATGAAGAAGATACTGCTTAGAATCTATTAATAATAAAGAGAAGAGGGGCACCTGGGTGGCTCAGTTGGTTAAGCATCCAACTCTTGGTTTCAGCTCAGGTCATGATCTCACAGTCTTATGAGTTTGAGTCCCACATCAGGCTCTGCACTGACATTGAAGAGCCTGCTTGGGATTCTCTCTCTCTCCCTCTCTCCCCCACTCCCCTGTTCACACTGTCTCTGTCTCTCTCAAAAATAAACACATAAACTTTAAAAATATAATAAAAACAAGATAGAATTTATATGTTGATTTTTTTAGCATCTAAACTTAAGTCAGAAAGAAATTATTTTCCAGCTATATATTTTTTGTGGTTTATGTTAAGATAATATTCAAATATCTTATAGTTTGATATAAGCCACTACAACCTGTAGAATACTGTAAATAACTAAATAACTGGTCCTGAATAGTAAATAGCAGTGGAGGATGCATAAGGAAGACATCCCAAACTAAACTACATTTTAGAGAGAAGTAGAAAATGAATGGACGCATGAAAGTATGATAAGAGAAATTTGTTCTTATTTTAGCAAATATCTCCTGCAAAATTTTCAGATTATTATTTCAAAGCTTATTATTATGCAAATAATAATCTATTAAAAAGGAAAAAAATAAGTAACTGGTGAAACAACAGAAAGGAAATTTGATAAACTTAACTGTTTTTTTAAGTTTATTTTTTTGAGAGAGAGAGAGAGAGAGAGACAAAGGCTGAGTGGGGGAGGGGCAGAGAGAGAGACACACACAGAATCCAAAGCAGGCTGCAGACTCTGAGCTGTGAGCGCAGAGCCTGACGTGGGGCTAAACCCATGAACCATGAGATCAAGACCTGAGCCAAAGTTGGATGCTTAACTGACTGGGGCCCTAAAAAAATATATTTAAAGTCAGAACTCCATGAGAAGCACTTTAGGGATTCCTCAAATGCATAATTTCTTAAAAGTCCAAGTATGTAGTTTCCTAGCTACCTTTTACTATAAAACAATCTCAAACTTCCAGAAAACGTTAAGAACATTTTTTCCCTCACTCTTTGAAAGTAAACTGCTAACATAATGTTCTAAAACTCCAAATAATTTAACACGTAATTCTTACAAACAAGGACATTCTCCTTTATAACAGCCACAACGAAGCCATCAAATCGAGAAATTAACATTAATATACAACCATGATCCTCAGACTTCATTCGGGTTCTACCGGTTGCTCAACAAGGTCTTATAGCAGAAGGATCTAGTCCTGAATCATAAAAACCCATTTTGTTGTCGTGTCTTTTTAGCTTCTTTAATTGTATAGCATTTTCTTAGTCTTTCACTGACTTTCATGACCTTGAAGTTTTTGGAGATTCCAGGTTGGTTATTTTGTAGAATGTCCTTCAATTTGTGTACTGTTTCTTCATGATTAAATTTAGGTAATATGCATCTTTGGCAGGAACATCACAGAAGTAACACCGTGTTCTTCTCATTATATCCTATCAGCTGACCCAGGATTTCTTTTTGTCCCATTACTGGTGATATTCACTTTGATTTTTTTAAATGTTTATTTATTTTTGAGAGAGAAACAGAGTGTGAGCCATGGGGGGGTCAGAGAGAGAGGGGGACACAGAATCCAAAGCAAGCTCCAGGCTCTAAGCTGTCAGCACAGAGCCCAACGTGGAGCTCGAAACCACGAACTGTGAGAACATGACCTGAGCCGAAGTTGGACGCCCAACTGACTGAGCCACCCAGGCGCCCCAGGGTGATGTTAACTTTGACCACTTGACTACGGTGGCAGCTGGAAAGCTCCTTCCCTGTAAAGTTACACTTTCTAACCTTAGTAATTTGTACATATTTAAGTATATAAACTAAAAAACACATTTGACTATATTACAAATCAGCTTTTAATTCATTGGAGGCCATTTCAAATTTGTGGCTTAACTTATGTTTACATAGAGCTTAAGATCTCTCTCGGGTTCTTACTATATAATTTTGAAAGACTCTTCATGTTGTTTTTTCTTTAGCTGGTCTGAGTTTTCTGAGCTGACCTGAGATTAATCTCAGTTATACTTCCGAGCTTAAAGAATTTTTAGCACTGAATGATAGCCCTGAAATGTTCACAGGATTTATCTGCCTGGGAATAAAGCATCTGCATTTGTTATCTATTGTGGGATAGCTAATTACCACAAATTTAGCATCTGAAAACAACACACTGTTTATTATCACACAGTTTCCATGGATCAGGGGTCTGGATACAATTTAGCTGGGTGTCGGCCCCCCCCCAACTCTTGGGAGGGATCAAGGTGTTTACTGGGGCCAGGGTCTCAATTTGAGGCTTAGGTTTTCGTCCAAACTTACATGATTGTCAGCAGTATTCATTCCTTGTAGCTATTGAACTCATAATGCCCTATTTCTTCAAGACGGATGGGAAAGTCTCTGGCTTCTTCTGAATCGCTAGCCCCTCTTTTAAAGGGTTCACTTACAGGCCTATCAATTACAATCTCCCTCTTGATTAACTCAGAGGAAACTAATCAGGAAACGAATCATTACATCCACAAAATCCCTTCACCTTTGCCAACTGGATTAGATACTTGAATTTCTTGTATTGTTTCACTGGCCATTGAGTCTGTCACTCAGGTCTGACTCAGCCTTTTCTTTTTTTCAGTTTTAATTTAGAGTTTCACATGTCTGAACATGTAAAACTATACCAGTGAAAATACTATTACAACACGTATGCACCATTGTGAAATATCAGACGAGGCATGGATACATCTGCTTTGTGTGTGCTTAGCACAGGAAAGAAGTTGTACAGTAACAAGTAAGTGCATAGCACATTGAGTTGTGATATTTTCATATTAAATCATGTTAACACTTACTGTAAATTCTGGGCGCTTCTCGACTGCTTTTTGGTGTAAGGAATGAAATCAGTCTGTAGATATTTTTAGCAATTCCACTTAGAGGCAAACATTTATTAACATCCTTTCCAGCTTCTGTATCAGTTTAACTGAAGAGTATACTCAGTTTCCAATGGGCACTGAGTTTTTTTAAAATGTGCCATTTGAAATTGCTTATCTGTATGATTCTAGAATTTCTGAAAACTCTGTAATCCAAATAAGATAAAGAAATAGATGCTGAGGTTGATATATGACCAACAGTCATCCACAAACCTACATCGCAAATCTATTGTTATTATTCTCTAGTTACATTGTACTTATTGATAAGAATAAAAAATGTAACCTTATAAAATAAACATAGGGTCATAAGTTTCTCTTTTTATCTATGGTAGGAGTGGTGATTGAGGTGGGGGCTTGGGGTGAGATTTTACTTGATTAAAGAGTGTATTGCTTTAAAAGAAAGTTTGAAAGCCCCAAAAGTGTTTGAACAAAATAGTAATGGGAAAGCTGGATCTACAGCTAGTTAATGAATCTAGGAAATTCAGAGCTTAATCAAGTAATTGTTTAATTCAACTATTCCTTTAATGGGATTTATGGAGCTCCTATATATTTTGATCATTTGTTCATCCACCCAGGGTAACAGAAGTATTGGCATCACCTTCTCCAGCAAAGGCTTGTACCTGAGCAAGACCCCCTTCACGCTCTCCTATGGAGATGTATAATCACTCAACTTGCGCCTGTGAGTAAGCCTTATATCTGGATGAATAAGTAATATCTGACTATATATGCATTTTATCAGACAAGGCCTGTTCTTTCAACTGTCCTCTTTAGTTTTAAGTAACTGTAGGCTGTGTAAAGTCCACGAAACAATTCTCCAAACCCAGTAGATTCCTTGGTATATGCCTCCTAAGTGACTAAGATTTCCTCTCCTGGCATAGGGCCAGGAAATGACCTAAATCTAAATGTCCTAAAGTGTTAGGTTTCACAAGGTGTTTTCCCCCCTAATCTTATTCAAGTGGAATTGAAGTGTACCAAACCACACACATTTGGAGAGTACAATTTGATCCATCTTAACGTGCGCACATACCACAATCAAGATAATGAACATTTCCATTGGCCTGAAAGGTTTCCTTTGCACCCTAGTAATCCATCCTTGCCTTTACACCCTTCTACAGAGAACCACTGATCTGCTTTCTGTCAATATAGATTAACATTTTCTGGACTTTTACATATGTGTTATCATTGAATTGCTCGACCATTCATTTTAAGGTTCATCCATGTTGTGCTAAACATCAATTATCCATTCCTTTTTACTGATAAGTAGTTTTCCACTGTATGGATGTATCCACGGTTTATCTGTTCATTACAGATGGGCTTGGGTTGTTTCCAGTTTTCAACTATTTAAAATGAACCTGATAAGAACTTTCACATACAAGTCTTTATATGGGCATATGTTTTCCTTTATTTAAGGCAAATAGCTAGCAACAGAATGACATATGGCAGTGTTATGTTTAACTCTTTAAGAAACTGTCATATGCTTTCCAAAGTCATTGCATTATTTTACATTCCCTTGAATGATGTATGAGAGTTTCAGTTGCTCTACATCCTCATCTGCACTTGGCAGAGTCAGTTTTTAGAACGTGAGTTTTTCCAATGGGTATACGATGGTTTTAAGTTACATTTCCCCAGTGACTAATGATGTTAAGCATCTTTCTTTGTGAAGCGTTTGTTCAAATCTTTTGCCCATTTTCTTGCTAGGTTGTCCTATGTATTTTTAAAAATTTTAAGTTTATTTATTAATTCTTGAGAATGAGAGAGAGAGAGACAGAGAGTGAGCAGGGGAGGAGCAGAGAAAAAGAGAGAGAGAGAAAGAGAGAGAGAGAGAGAGAGAGAGAATCTCAAGCAGGCTCCACACTGTCAGCACAGAGCCTGATGTGGGGCTGGAACTCACAAACTGTGAGATCATGACCTGAGCCAAAACCAAGAGTCAGACACTTAACTGACTGAGCCACCCATGTGGCCCTGTATTTTTAATAAATATCTCTGGAAAAGACTTGGCCTTCAAATAACCCTTTTCTATATGCTGAGCATTTTGGCTCCAGAAATGATAAGTCAACCATTTTGACATCCATCAACTTTGAGGCAACTGCTACTTTCCTCTTTACAATAAGAATCTGTTCTGCCCTGCTTGAATTGATCACGTAGTACATTAGATATCCTTTACTTCTATGTTTATATCTTTCATACCATGTAGTCAGTGTTATTATTGGAGACATGAACACTAGAATTGGTACAGAAGCAATTGAAAACCTCCTTACAATTAATGGAAGAAGGGTTTTTCTATCTTGTTTTAGGATTATCCTTCCAGGGAGAGCATGTCAACTTAAGCTGAAAACTTTTCTCTAAATGTATCAAAAAATAAGTAAATGAGATATTGCCAATAGAAATCTAAGGGCAGCCTCATATCTACCCTTAGACTTAGCATTATTTATTAAAAACAAGAGAGGTTGATTAAAAACAATTAAGCTCTCTTTGCTCATACTATCCTCAGCGTAGTTATTTTGGACTTTATAGACAGTGACTGATAACACTTTCCTCTAAAGCTTGAACAGCTCTTTCCAAGCTAAGTTGTGTGCATAATTGGACTTTGAAATCAATATTGCCTAATAAAACAAAATACAGATAAAAGAATGGAGTCACACCCAAAATAATAATGATTATCTATTTTTCCAAGTATTGCAGGTTGGGGGGTGGTGTTAAACATTTACTCTTAAGGGGCGCCTGGGTGGCTCAGTTGGCTAAGCGTCTGACTTCGGCTCAGGTCATGATCTCACGGTTCGTGGGTTCAAGCCCTGCTTTGGGCTCTGTGCTGACAGCTAGCTCAGAGCCTGGAGTCTGTTTCAGATTCTGTGTCTCTCTGACCCTCCCCAGCTCACGCTGTCTCTCTCTCTCTCTCTCTCAGAAATAAATAAAACATTAAAAAAAATTTTTTTAACATTTACTCAATATTTTAGTAATGAAAAAGACCTCTGCTCTACTGCCCCAGCGGCAATGTATTTACTTTCTCTCTTTTTCTTTATTCATCCTCTCTTTGCTCTTCCCTAAGGCCAGAACAGGCATTTATTTCATTAGTGAGGAGGAGTGCCTGATAGTTGTAGGGCCAGGTGGGTTAACGTGCTGTGGCTCAGCCTTTAGAATCCCTCCTGGATCACCTCCCCTGAGGCATTGCTGGCTCCCTGCACATCCACACGCTAATCAGTCAACTGGCAGGTTCGCTGGGCCTCCCGCATGCCCCGACAGGCCTCCTACGTCTCAAGCTACCTTCTTACCTTGCTACTAGGTGGAAAAATCAGGTTGGCTGTTCACATGGGGCTATTTATCTTCAATTCACTGTGGGTACAGCGATGCAAGAGGTAGAGGGGAGACCTTCGGAGAAAGCTTCTTGCTTCAACCTAGTTTCACCACTAATACAGTTGAGAATGAAAACCTCCTCTGTCTCCTTGGTTCTATTTCTGAATTAGTAGATTTGGAGGGGATTTGAGCTATGGGCTGTGAGCTTCAAAAAAAAAAAAAGCTTGAAATGACATGTAAAATATGTGGCTCTATTCTGTTCCCTTCAAGGAAGCATTGCCCAATTCAGAGGACACATACATAATGTGGGGTT
Source organism: Crocuta crocuta (assembly GCF_008692635.1). NCBI lineage: Eukaryota > Metazoa > Chordata > Mammalia > Carnivora > Hyaenidae > Crocuta > Crocuta crocuta. The sequence continues at coordinate 11,729,276 of NW_027532203.1, read as the reverse complement.
CACAGTGAGTTGTTTTTTGTCCCAAAATATCTGTATGTGCATACTTTCAAGACTAGGCTCTCTTCTTGGGGGCTAATAGGAAAGTATTGAGATACTTTGTAAGGCAGCTATGCTCACCACTATACCACCAACGCTGCTCGGTATTGAGATACTTTGTAAAAAGGCTGGGTGTTATACAGCAAGTCTTTTGCTAAGACTTGCAAAAAAACAAAGGAAAGCATGAGTAAGAGAAACATTAAGTATAAGGAAAAGCAACAGTAAATTTCAAGGTAGAAAGAAGGGGCTGATTCATAAGCTTTAAATAGAGATGACCTGATGTTAATGTGAGAACCTACCTTAGCAATTTTCCCGAACAGTGGTTAAACGTGACTCAGGGCAAGGTGACCTACTAGAGCAGGTATTTCATGCCAGCAAATCTGGTTTGTTGCTAAAGTATTCTACTTTATTGAGTTGAGCACATATGTAATATTTTTATGACATGCATTTTCTCCTCACACTGTATATTCTTGGCAATGAACATTGTAGCAGTACTTTGCCCTGGTCAAAAATCATGGGCTTTCAAATTCTCCTATTTCTTGAGATTTGCCTCAGATATAGAAGAACAGATCAGTAGCAACTTAAAACTGACTTTATCTTTCTCAGTTTAAACTAGTGAGCCAGCTAGAGGCACAGACTCGGATGAGGCCATTTGAGAACTCAATAGTTTTCATTTTTACTATGAATGTATTATCTATAAAAATATGTATAAAATCCCAGATCTAGCCATTAAAACTTAAGTGAGGACGATGGAATAACTCTGGTACATGAGATGACAAAACCCCAATTCTGACAAAAGTTTTGGAGGCCTTCTGAGCTCTAAAATCCCAGGACAATTGTCTTGAACTTTGTACTCTGCAGTCTTCTCTGATTTGACAGCTCGTAATACTTACTTATTCACTTAAATAAAAGGTTTGCATTAAATAGGGTACAGAATGAAGACCTGTGATCAGAACAGTTCAAAGATCCTAAATATATGAACTTTGAGCCTTGCCACCTTTATCTTTCTTAAATTCTACCAGTGAAATTCTGTTTGAATGGACAAAGAATGGATTCAACTCAATGTTCAAGAGGGTATTCTTACTCAATTCAACACTGTAAACAAATTAATCTGTTGCCTATTTCATCTAAAAATTATGTCAGTATCCTCTTCAATAATTGAAAGTCTAAATTTTTAGATCAATTTGAATTAAACTTCAGGCAGGACTGCTCCACTATTAGCTTGTTATTCTATGTGGGCTTTTTTGTAATGCAATCATTTCAAAATGGTCATTGACAGCTTATGTTGTCCATTTATGAACCCTGAAGCCAGGGCTAAGCTGCTTAAGCTTAACATAGATCCTAGATGTTGATGCTTTTACAAAACCTGTGTCTCAGTGGACGAGAATCATTTCCAGACAGATATTTCAAATGATGTGAAATAAAATTCTAAGTCACCGATAGTCCTTGTGCATTTATTTTTAAATGGTCTTGCTCTTTGTACACTTGTATATTTCCTTACTCTCTGCAGAATTGGTGACTTAAAAGTATTTGGCTCTTGGGATTGTGCTTTTCACAACATCAAAGCATACACTTGAGCAACCTGAGAACACTCTGTCTAGGAAGAGTTGCTGAGATTAAAAAGGCAGTGGTTTAGGGCCCCTGGGAGGCTCAGCTGGTTGAGCGTCCGGACTTCAGGTCAGGTCATGATCTCTCGTTCATGGGTTCAAGCCCCGTGTCAGGCTCTGTGCTGACAGCTAGCTTAGAGCCTGGAGCCTGCTTCGGATTCTGTGTCTCCCTCTCTCTCTGACCCTCCCCTGCTCACACTGTCTCTTTCTCTCTCTCTCAGAAATAAACAAAACATTAAAAAAATTTTTTTAATAAAAAAAAAAAAGCGGTGGTTTAGGACCCAGGGAACCTGGCTCTGTTAAACGGCTCAATGCCTGTGAACAAGTTATTTTATCTTTCTGGTTTTTAGTTTCCATATCTATAAAATGACCCAGTTGAATTGGATAATTTCAACGATCTCTCCCAACTCTGAATGGATAAACTACAGAGTTTTTTTTAAGTATTTGGGCATTTCTTATAGAGCCTTTCACATACACTTTATAAAACGATAAAGTGTTTTATCTTCATAAGAATCCCTAAAGTAGACAAGGCAGGTCTTTAGAGGATAGAGAGAGATGTGGGTATGATTTTAGATGTGGTAACCAAGGTTGTGGGAAGTTCGGTGATTTTATTCAAGTGAATAAAAGAGATTATCTATGTGATAAATAGCAGGACTGGAATACGAACTCAGGTCTTCTTATCCCCTCAAAGTTCTGTGTAGGCCAGAAAAAGGCATAAGAGAGGGCATAACTATTTGGAATCACTGATTATATGCCTGAAATACTTCTACTATTGATACTGCCTTTAGTTACTAAAACCATGCTAAACTCAGAGTAAAAGTAAATAACAGAAATTAAACTAAAAAAAATCACTAGTGCCCTGCTGTGATATGATTATCGGGGTAATTACAAAAGATTGAGAGATTACAGGTGTGCTCTGGTTGGGTAAATCTGATGTGGCACTGTGGAGCAAAGTTATGATTCAGTGATGGCCACTCTTAACCAGGAATCTAGAGATAAGGTACAAGGGGCAATGGGGGAACAAAGCCATGAGCAAAGACAAGGAATCGGAAAACCTTCACTGGGTAGCTAAGTAAAATGGGAAAAGTCATAGACTAAAAGTATTTGAAAAGCAAAAGCATATGAAAAACATAAAATGTGTACCATGTTGGAAAGAATTAAAATTTGGAAAGGATATGAGCTAAATGGCTAGATTGCAATAAAAAAAAAGGATTTATGAATATAAAATTATATGCTAAAATGAATGGTAGGATTTAGGGAACGCACACTGGAATATTAAGAGGTTAAGGGCATGATGTATGGTTCACCCTTCTTCAACACAATGTTTTTTCTTCCAAAGCTACCAAACTAGATGATCTTTAAAAATGATTTCCACTCCAGGGGCGCCTGGGTGGCTTAGTCGGTTAAGCGTCCGACTTTCGCTTCGGTCATGATCTCGCGGTTCGTGGGTTCGAGCCCCGCGTCGGGCTCTGTGCTGACTGCCAGCTCGGAGCCTGGAGCCTGGAGCCTGTTTCAGTCTGTGACTCCCTCTCTCTCTGACCCTCCCCTGCTCACGTTGTCTCTCTCTCTCTCCTAGAAATAAATAAAACATTAAAAAAATTAAAAAAAAAATGATTTCCACTCCGATCAGTCCGTTAAGTGGCTGACTCTTGATTTCAGCTCAAGGTCATGTAATCCCTGAGTCGACTGTGCTGAGTATGGAGTCTGCTTAAGATTCCCTCTCCCTCCGTAGCTAGTGCTCACATGCATGCTCTATCTCTCTCTCCATTAAAAAAAAAAAAAAAGGAATGGTTTCGAATATGAATTAATGGGCTTCAATTATTTACGGGAAGCTGTGTTACATCAGAGGTTCACACAGTAGGACCCATGGGCCAAATCCAGCCTACAGATGGATTTTGTAGGATTCAGAACAAAGAAGGGTGTTTACATTTTAAAATGGTTGGGGAGAAAAAAGAATACTTTATGATTCACCAAAATATTATGAAATTCAAATTTTGGTGTCCATAGATAAAGTCTGGAATATAGCCATGCACATTTGTTTATATATTGTCTGTGGCTGCTTTCACTCACACAGGCAGAGCTGACAGGTTGTGATAGCTTATGCCGAAAAGCTTAGATATTTGCTATCTGGCTCTTACAGGAAAAGTTTGCCAACTCCTGTGTTATATAAAAAACTGGTGTAGATTATAAATTTCAGAAAACTCTGTGTAGATATTCATTTGAAAAGGAAAGTGGAGAGTGCCTGGGAGGCTCAGTCAGTCGAGTGGCCGACTTTGGCTCGGGTCGTGATCTAGTGTTCATGGGTTCGAGCCCTACACAGGACTCTGTGCTGACAGCTCTGGGCCTGGAGCCTGCTTCGAATTCTGCCTCTCCCCCTCCCTCTGCTCCTCCCCCTCTCATGTTCTTTCTCACTCTCACTCTCAAAAATAAACAAACAAAAAAAGAAAGAAAAGGAATGTGGCCTTTTAGGACAGCTGCATTAATCGGGGCAAGCCCTTTAATTCAATCAGGGGGTGACAATAAGCCATGTTGACTCATTCCTGCATCATAGGTGTAATTTTTGAAGTTGGTTGTAATTGGAGAGTTAATATTTGCACCTTCACACAAATCTGTCTTTTTCCCCTACATGCACCCAAAGGAACTTCTAATGTCAACTCTCTAAGTCCCCCCAAGGGACATTTGCACTGTAGAAAGGGTTCTACCAGAACCCTTTTCCAGGGTGGGAATTTCAGGCACGTTGGTAGTCTGTGGAGACTTGAGAGAGTGTCATATCCTTAGGTGGTTCTCCTCAGATCTCACCTTTTCTGTATAAAGTCAGCCTTAGCTCCACCTCTCCCCTGATTCTCCAGACAGCAATTTCTGCACAGAGCAGAATAGATACGTTTTGCTTTCTATTGCTATCTGACACAATTATTCCTGACAGGGGGAAAACTCCTACCCGGGTCCATAAGGATATAGGAGATCAGCAGAGCTTACCCATTGAAAGTATTAGCCATGTTCCTGGTACTTCGCCCTATTCGTGAAGGTGATGTGCTAAGCTCCTGTGTGTCTCAAGGTTTCTGTGAAAATCAAAGAATTAATAAGTAAGAAAGTCCTTTGTTTTTTTTTTAATTTTTTTAATGTTTTATTTATTTCTAGGAGAGAGAGAGAGACAGCGTGAGCAGGGGAGGGTCAGAGAGAGAGGGAGTCACAGACTGAAACAGTCTGAGCTGGCAGTCAGCACAGAGCCGGACGCGGGGCTCGAACCCACGAACCGTGAGATCATGACCTAAGTGAAAGTCGGACGCTTAACCGACTAAGCCACCCAGGTGCCCCAATAAGAAAGTACTTTGTAATGATAATGAAATAATACAAGTGAAAGCATTCCTGAGCTGTGGCAGGAATGCCACATATTCCTGTGGCAGGAATATGACTATAATAGTTACTACAGTTATCCTAGACATAATTATTATTCAGCTAAAATCAAGCCAAGGTTAGATTGAAAAAAAAAACATCATCAAACCAGTAGTCTTGATGTTGTTGCTGTTTTTAACACTATTTAGCACATCATAGACAGTTTAGCCGCCTTAGCCCTGAGAAATACAACAGCCCTTGCTATTTTCTCTGTCCAGTGAGTCATGAAATGAATTCATTTGCTAGGGCTGTCGCAACAAAGTATCAACAACCAGGTGGCTTAAACAACAGAAGTTTAGGGGCACCTGGGTGGCTCAGTCAGTTAGGCGCCCCACTTCAGCTCAGGTCATGATCTCACGGTTCGTGGGTTTGAGCGCAAGTCAGGCTCTGTGCTGACAGCTAGCTCAGAGCCTGGAGCCTGTTTCAGATTCTGTGTCTCCCTCGCTCTGACCCTCCCCTGCTCATGCTGTCTCTATCTCTGTCTCTCAAAAATAAATAAAACATTAAAAATTTTTAAAAAACAACAACAGAAGTTTATTGTCTCATAGTTCTTAAGGCTAGAAGCCCCAAATTATAAGTGTTAGCAGGGTTACTGTTTTTCTGTGAGGGAAGAATGTGTTCAGGCCTCTCTCCTTGGCTTGACAGATCGCCATTTTCCCATGTCTCTTCAGTCTTCCCTCTGTGAGTGTCTGCCTAAATTCCCTCGTCTTCTAAAGACTTCAGTCATATTGGATTAGGATTCGCCCTAGCAACCTCATTTTCACTTGATTGTCTCTGTAAAAACCACATATCCAAGCAAGGTCACATTCTGAGGTCCTGAAGGTTAGCGCTTCAACATACAAATTCGGGGATGACACAATTCAACCCACAATATGAAGGATGGTTTATTTTGTGAATTTAGGTACAAAATCCTTTTTATGAAGACCTAATTCTTTGATTTTAGTGAAAGGTGTTCTCAATTACTTTCTCAATTTCAAGGCATGTCTCATTTTTAAAAAGTTTTTGACGTTTATTTATTATTGACAGAGAGAGACAGAGCATGAGCAGGGGAGAAGCAGAGAGAAGGGGAGACACAGAATCTGAAGCAGGCTCCAGGCTCTGAGCTATCAGCACAGAGCCCGATGCGGGGCTCGAACTCACAAACCGCAAGATTGTGACTCGAGCTGAAGTCGGACGTTTAACTGACTGAGCCACCCAGGCGCCCCAAGGCATGTCTCATTTTTACTGCTGGATCTATCTAACCAAAATGGCAAAGAGTCGATAAGCTTGCCCTCCACAACATTTGCAAAGGATGGTAGTGAACTCAAAGACCTACGTGTGGAATTCAGGCATACCCAACTTGGTGTTCAGCCTTTCAATATATTGATCTTTCCCCAAGAACTTAGGAACAATAGTTGAGAATGAAATCTACCACCTTCTGCACAGCATAGAAAAAATGAGAGGTGTGGTTGTGGTTGGAGTCAGTCTGCTGGCTTAGGTACAGTATAGTGTAAGCAGAAGCCTCCGTGGATGGGTGCTCACCTGTATCAAAGGGAAAATCAAAAAGACTATTTTTATAAGGAATATATATGTGATAGGACATTAACAAATACCAGATTTCAACGTGTTCTGTTAGAGAGCAAACTGGTTAAGAAACAGAAGGCATTAAAGAAGACTCTCTTTTTTTCCTTAAAATTTTTTTTTAATGTTTATTTATTTTTGAAGGAGAGACAGACAGAGCATGAGTGAGGAAGGGGCAGAGAGAGAGGGAGACACAGAATCTGAAGCAGGCTCCAGGCTCTGAGTTGTCAGCACAGAGCCCGACGTGTGGCTCAAACTCACGAACCGTGAGATCGTGACCTGAGCCAAAGTCAGAAGCTTAACCGACTAAGCCACCCAGGCTCCCCAGGAAGACTCTTTCTGTGGCTAGAATATCTATAAATCTGAAAATTAGCCTATTTATTTTTAAACATTAAACTAACTTTATCTGCAGTTTTAATGAAAGCATTCCAGCTAAACTGTTAACTGTAGCAGCTGGCCTTTTCCATTGTTCGCTGAATGCACCCCCAACGTTTAAAATATAGTCTTCATTTACATTTGTCATGTACTGACATGTGCTGCTGCACATCTTAATGCTGGCAATTACTGAGAATGTCTTTGATGGAGCAAGACAGGTTCTACCTAATTCTCGTCTTCTGACTCTGCTGGGTTCAATGAAAATCTGAAAGTCAAAAAAAAAAAAAAAAAAAAAGGAAGAAGAAGAAGAAGCCCCAAAACCTTTTTATGAAACCTTCCCCAAATTTGTATTCAAGCAGTGACCAATTTAATCATTATATGTAGGCCTGCCCTGCTACCAACAATTGCTAAATGGTAGCAAAAGCTGTGCAGGAAATTATCAGCGAGGCACATACAAGTAACTCTGATATAATCCTTAGGAAAGGCTGTAAAATGGCTGTTGTCAGCTTCATGCCGAGGGCAGTGTGAGAGAGCAAAGGCCGAAACCCTCAGAGTAACCTTTTGCAGTAGCCTGCTTTGTTTATTTATGGATGCTTTTCCACCGTGCGAGAGATGGACGTGTCCCTGCTGTGCTTTAACCAACAATAAGAAATGGTGACGGTCGCAGAGCTCCAGCTCAACTGAATTCTTCGTTCAAGGACTGTAATGAGAGGGAAAGAATCTAGCATTTCCTGAACACTCACCGAGTGACTAGGTCAGAGCTTCACCAACCTTCATGTGCATGTCAATCATCCAAGAAATCCTCTTAACAGGCATATTTGGATTCAGCAGGTCTAGGGCAGGGCCTGACATTCTGCATTTTTAAGGGGTTCTTAGTGACTGCTAGCTGCTGATCCCCAGACCAAAGAGCCTGGAGCCTGAGCAAGAGCCTGGATCCTTCATATTTAAGACTTTCAATAAATTTAAGAGACAGATACTATTATTACCTTTTAACATAGACATTGAAGGAGAGGTTAAAAAAAGTCCTAAATGAGGGAAACTGAAATTTGACTCACAGCAAAGTTCTACTGTTTCCAGTACCCTGATAACACCCTATAGGAGTACCAGACGCTTCATGTTGTGTTTTAAAAATTGTGTCTCCTATATGCCTCATTGTCTGTGACATTTGCCAAAAAGTCAGATCCCCAGGCCCCACTACAATCTATTGAATTAGAAGTTCTGGGGCACCTGGGTGGCTTAGTTGGTTGGGTGTCCGACTTTCGCTTAGGTCATGATCTCGCGGTTCATGGGTTCGAGCCCCGCGTCGGGCTCTGTGCTGACTGCCGGCTCAGAGCCTGGAGCCTGTTTCAGTCTGTGACTCCCTCTCTCTCTGACCCTCCCTTGCTCGCTCTGTCTCTCTCTCTCTCTCCTAGAAAAAAAAAATAAAAAAAAAAGTTCTGGATGACATGACTAGGAAATGGTATTTTAAATTGGCATCCAGATTATTCTTGTGATCAGGAAAGTGTAGGAAACAATGGTCATACAGGTCACACTGTAGTTTTGAAAACTCAGATAAGGAGCACTGGCGTTCTTTGTTTATTATATCCCTGCGAGAGATCATTGTCCTATCAGGCAAAGAGGGACTCAGGACCACTGTACCGCATTTTGGTTTCATGGGTGCACAGGGAGCGAAACTTGTTGGGTTTTGTGATGTAAGGGATAGGTTGAAACCTGTATCTTATAACAGGGTACTAAAGTATAGAATCTAATTATGTCTGTTTAATTGTAAGGTGAACAAAGCAACAGGCACAAAGTTTTCCTTTCCTCTTTATCAAGTAAATGATCTTTGTCTACCAATCCAATTATAGGGCATCTGTATTCTAGAATAAAAGCCCAACTGAATAATATTTCCCGCATCCAAAGTCCACAATTAAATGTTTTAGTGGGAACTCTCAGTGAGATCAGAGTAAGCTTGGTTATTTATCTTTGCCTTGAAAGTGTAACTTTGTTATATTTTTCACTATAGTTCTGAATGGTAACTAAAAGGCCAAAGAAGTAGACTTTATAACTTTAAAAAATATTTTATTTATTTTTGAGAGACAGAGAGAGTGAGCAGGGGAGAGGCAGAGAGAGAGGGAGACCCAGAATCCAAAGCCAACTCCAGGCTCCGAGATGTCAGCACAGAGCCCAATGTGGGGCTTGAACCCATGAACCATGAGATTATGACCTGAGCTAAAGTCAGACGCCTAACCGACTGAGCCACCCAGGTGCCCCAAGAAGTAGACTTTTGAAAGTAAACATTGGGTTACTTCTTTTAGATCGCTGACCTCTCTTTTCTGGCTCTTAAAAACACATTATACTGCAATGCTATACTTTATTAAAAGGCACTCTAAGATCTTGATATAGTTAGTGTACTTATGAAATAAGTAATTTGTTAGCTTTATATTCCCTGTTCCTAACAGAACCTAGTAACTTAATAAATAGCAGACCTTGGGTTTTCTCATATATTTCTACATATTGAAGAATACATAAGGTCATTTTCAAATATCACATTTCCTCTTAAAATTAATAGAATCTTTCAAATATGTCAAAGGACTTATATGACTGAAATCTCACTATGACACAAACTTCACTAAAGTTAGAATTTGTTTCAGGTCAACCCATATAAATAGTTAGACATTTAGAGATGGTGCAACCTGAGTTCAAAGCCTAGAGCGGACCATTTACTTAACTTTTCTGAGCCTCCATTTCCCCTCGTCTGTAAAATAAAGGACATTTCCTTCCAGAGTTGTATATTAGACTAGAGAGCGATGAATAGCCAAACATATGCTAGGTAACTGAATAGTGTTATTGCTGAACTGCAAAAAGGACTTCCCTTTAATGATTATCACTTGCAAAATGATCTCCAAGAGTGAACTCCCTCAGCACTTGATTAGCAAAATTCCTAGATATTTATTTCCTCCACTGGGTCATAATGAAGTCAAATGATATCTACATTTTACTTACTCAGATTCAACCACATGCACTTGAGAAGAAAAAAAAATGGAAAAAGGAAAAAAATTCCCTCAATTTTAAATTGTCTAGGTAATTTAGTCCTCACTCAGTGTATCGTCTGGCATAAATGCAAGATGAGAAACGTAGATCTTTCTCTCAGTTGGTCTTGCTTCCACTGGGTCTCTCAAATGATGGACATTTTGTGGTGCAAAGTATAATTCTAGTATCTTGAGATGTATATTTCTGTACAAAATATTCTTTTTTTAAAATATTTTATTTATTTCTGAGAAAGAGACAGGCAGCGTGAGCAGGGGAGGGTCAGAGTGAGAGGCAGACACAGAATCGGAAGCAGGCTCCAGGCTCTGTGCTAGCTGTCAGCACAGAGCCTGACGCGGGGCTCGAACCCACGAACCGTGAGATCATGATCTGAGCCGAACTGTGTCCTGATCGGACACTTAACCGACTGAGCCACCCAGGCGCCCCACTGTACAAAATATTCTTAAAGCACAGGCCAATAACTGTACTTTGCCTGCTGCTCAACTAAAAGAACCATGTTCTGTTTCAAAGCTGGAGGGAAAATCAGCTCTATCAGAACTATTGAGAAATAGTAGGTCTCTCTCTGAAGTAACAACTTCCTGAGGAATTTTCCCATGCAATTAAAAAATATCTTTTTATTTTGAAATCATTTTAGACTTGCAGCAGTTGCAAAAAAGTTACAAAACTAATTCAGAAAATTGTTGTCTCCCATTAGTTTCTCTAATGTTTAACTTTTAAAAAATTATTATTTATTTTTGAGAGAGAGAGAGACAGAGCATGAGCTGGGGAGGGGCAGAGAGAGAGGAAGACACAAAATCCAAAGCAGGCTCCAGGCTCTGAGCTGTCAGCACGGTGCCCTACACGGGGCTTGAACTCACAAACTGTGGGATCATGACCTGAAATGAAGTCAGATGCTTAACTGACTGAGCCACCCAGATGCCCCGTTTCTCTATTGTTAACAATATACGTAACCATAATAAAATGATCAAACGCGGGAGACCAACATTGGTACANCCCCCCCCCCCCCCCATCCTTTTTCTGTCCCAGGAAATGATCCAGAATCGTAACTTTCATTTATTTGTTACGTTTTCATAATGTCCTCCAATCTATGATATCTCCTCATCTTTCTTAGTCTTTCATTTTGATTTGTGCCTCCATGAAGGTAAAGAAAAGCAAAGTGAAGTCAATATTTTTATAAACATTTTAAGTAGGAACTGATTTCTCAGGTAACAATGTATAAATCCCAAACCAGGATAGTTTCTACAGTGTTTTACTTAATAATTTGTCATTATACAAGTGAATGTAGCAGATGCCATTAAAGGAACACTTTTTTTGTTCTTGGGTAGTTACTGTCCTCTGTAAGGGGCCATTTCAGACACTGGCGGAAGAATCTGTTGATAGCACAGTATTTCTATCACTTCAGACGAATTGCATATTCAGCAATTCTGACTTCAGCTTCTCACTGCCACTGATTTCTTAATAATATTTCTGGCTTTTATTCAAAGAATAATAAACTAAAACTTATAGACAAGTAAGAATCATCTCATGTTGGAAACTCTTTTTATGGAGTGATGATTTTAACAGCAGTAATTATCTGTCGGGTGCCAGTGTGTTCAAAAATATCCTTCAATTATAAAAATTAAATGGGCATTAACTGCATAGATAACATCTTTTAAGGAATTTTAAAGTATGGTAATAGAAATGCAAAATAATAGTTGAGACTTAGGAGGTTTAAATTTCTGTAAACATAAGAAGACCGTTGTTATCAATTTATACACGTTAACTAATAAAAAGGCAAAATGTTCATTGCACTTTTGAATATCAGCAGCAACATATAAGCTTTTCTCCCCAACTTTACAGAGGTATAATTACAAATAAAAATTATTTAGGGTATGATGATTTTATCTAAGTACACATTGTGAAATGGTTACCCCTATCAAGTTAATTAACACATCCATTGCCTCACAGAGTTACCTTTGTGTGTGTGTGTTGGGCCTAGAAGACTGTCTTTTTCATTTTTGTGTTTTTATTTGTAAAGATTTGAAAAAATATTAAGGTTTATTTAGATTCTGGTTTGCGATTCTCTATTTTTTAAAATAACCCTTTTATTTTGGTATAAATGTCCGCTTACAGAAAAGTGGCAAAAATAATACAGAGAGCTCTCATCCCTCATCAGTTTCCCCAGCTGTTCACATCTTACATTATCATGGTATTTTGGTCAAAACTAAGAGAACAACCTTGATGTATTTACACAAACTTCAGATTTTATTTGGATTTCACCAGTTTTCCCATAAATGTCTTCTGTCTGTTCTGGAATCCAATCCAGGGTGCCACAGTGCATTTACTTGTCAGGTCTCCATAGTCTCTTTTAACCTGTGACCGTTCCTTTTACCTTGTCGTTCTTGACCTTGATACCTTTGATGAATACTAATCAACTGTTTTATAAAGTCCTTCCATTTGAATTTGTCTGAGGTTTTCTTACGATTACATTGAAGTTCTGCGTTTGGGGCAAGAATTCCACAGAAGTGATACTACTATCCTATCAGGGGTATTTGGTTGAGGCAGTGACTGCCAGGTTTCTTCACTGTAAATTTGCTGTTCCTCCCTTTCTATTCTCTATTCTTTGGAAGGAAGTCACTGTCTAGTCCACCAGCAAGAAGAAGAGATTAAACTCCACCTCCTGGAGGGAGCTTATCTGCATGTATTATTTGGAATCTTCTATAAGGAAGATTTGTCTATACAGGACTTTTAAAAATCTAACATTATTAAGTTAGCCAATTGATATTGAAATAATGCCATTCATGCATTGCACGTATATTTTTGGTAGGTACCAATAAAGCCCTAGTACAATTTACATTCTAGGAGGAGACAGAGATTAAAAACAAGTGCAAATAAACAGTTACATATTTGGGTGTTATAAATGATATTCAGCATGTTGTGAGAGAATGTGATTCTGAGGGAGGCCATCTGAGAGAGTGTGGTTTGGAAAAGTCAGTTAGAGGTGTCGACATTTGAATTGAGAACTGGAAAAAGAGAACAAGCCAGTTATGTGAAAAAAATTTTTAAATGATAGGGTGGTCTGAAGACTAGAAGTTGTTCTGTGGTTAATTTCATGTGTCAGTTTGACAGGGCCACAGAGTGCCCACGTATTTGGTTAAACTTTATTCTGGGTATGTCTATGAGAATGTTTCTGGATGAGATGAACATTCAAATTGATAGAATGAGTGAAGCAGATTGCCTTTCCCCATTTGGATAGCCTCATCCAATCTGTTGAAGGCCTGAATAGTGACAAGAGGCTAACTAAGGAAGAATTTGCTTTCTCTGCCTGACTGTCCTAGAGCTGGGACATTGGTCTACTGCTTTCAGAGTTGGACTCAAACTGGCATTTACACCGTTGGCTCTCCCGGTTCTCGGGCCTTTGGGCTCAGACTAGAACAGTATCACCAGCTCTCCTGGATCTCCAGCTTGCTGACTGCAGACTAACACATATCCCCAGAATAGAAAGGGGTTTGGTGGGGCCCGAGTTCAAGGGAAAATGATAAACTGCTATGAGAAGAAGTAGGGATGAAAAGGTCAAGTGTGTCCCAATGGGGCCTTGAGGACCATGGCAAGAAAGGGGTTTGAATTTTACTCTAAAGGTTGTGGGAAGCCTTTGAAAGGTTCTTAGCAGGAAAATGAAATTACAGATTAAAAGATCATTATAGGGCTCACAGATGGTAAGAGGCAGACATTAGGCTAAGCCAGGGATGACCATATGAGACCGGACACAGAGTGCGTTGATGTGAATGCAGAGCAGTGGAGGATTTGAGAGCACCTCTGGAGGTAGAACTGACGGGCTTCACCTATCATGATCTCCTTTCACATGTTGTTTTATTAATTTAACAAAATAAGGATAACGTTCTTACTAGACTTTTGGGTTAGATTTGTCCGAGGGAAGGGTGGGATCAAACTCCTGACGAAGGGCACAAAGGTGTATGTACAAAGACGTTTACTGCAGCAAAAAAATTAGAAATAAGTGTCCATAGATATGGAATTGTAAAACAATGGAGCCACTAAAAAGAATACAGTATATTTTTGTGCATGGAAAATGAAAGATGTTCAAGAGACACTAATTAAAAAAACAAGGCGCAGAAAATTTGTATGGTACGAGCCCACTCATATAAATTAGAAATGATTATCACTATGTCTACCCTATACTAAGCATTACAAGAAAAGTTCAGATCCAGTATATCTATATATTGTGAGTAGTAAACTCTGTTAACAATGGTTATATCAAAGTGCAGCGGGGATTATAGAGGGTTTTTCACTTTATACCTTATATTTCTTGTTTTACTAGAATATCTTAAACAATGGATGAGAAGAAAAAAAATATTTTTTTAAATCAGGGGCACAAGCAGTACTTTTAGGACTGATAGATACTTTAATGAAGTCTTTGAATCAACTTTAAAAAATAAGTCCTATACATATAATTGTTATTTTCCTTTTTGAGTTTATATTAAACTCAAACGAAAAACATGGAGATTATTGATTAAACTAAAATTATTAATATTTCCAAGATGATGCTGAGACCATATTTATTCATTTCCTTCAAATTAACATCAAAAAAACAAGTAAATGTATAAAGGTTTTTCTAGATCATTTATTCCGGCAATGTACCCCACAGCGGTTTTTGTGGTTTGGTAAAGAAATAGATGCAGAAATATATTTGTGAAATAAAAAGAAACTTAACTTGTGCTTTATGAAAAGACTATTAAAGCATGATTATCTCTGAGCACCCAAATTATGGATTATTATGGGTTATTTCCATTTTCTTCTTATCTCCTTTCTAGATTTTCCAAATTCTCCATAATAATCATGAATTACTTTTGCAATCAGGAAAATGGGTTTCTTTTTAAAAAATGATTACATTAAAGCATGTGTTTATCAGTTTAATATAGTAAACCTGACCTATTTTAATCGGCTTGCATTTTCTATATGATCTCCAGTAATTCTCTTTCCCTTGGTGGCTGAAGTTTGCAGACTTTATTTATAAACAAGGACCAAATGACTTGTATTGTGATCACATTGGTCCCCATCTCTCCAGAATGACAAAGCAAGGTCCACTGAGCACAACCTAACATGCAATGTTCTAAATGTCATTACTAAAACAACTACGCAGGCTTTTCATCAGACTTCTACAGAACCACAAAGAAAGGTCAAAGCAAAGAGAAGCTGTTAGAAAAACGCCAGCCTCTTATACCTTCTCATAGCCACAATCACATGGTATGAAGCAAATATTTTTAGGTTACACAGAGAAAAATTGAAACTGCAGCTTTGGGGGGCAATGGGATGTACAGAGAGAGAGAGAGAGACAGAGACAGAGAAAGAGGGAAAGAGAGAGAGAAGAAGGTTCTTCACGACAATTAAAGTTTTCAGGCAAAGGGTTTGAGATCCTTGGATGAAAGTTAAGTAAATACTGCATGACATGCACATTGTACAACAGCGTGTCATAATTATAGTTTGCTTTCAACCATCTGAAGCCTTTATGTGTTCTCTGGTTTTAGCTTCTAAGCCTTATAAATTATTTCTGACTCATCAGCCTTTCACCCAAGGGGCAACTCACAAGTTCCATAAACACATAGATATTTTTCTTAAATCTCTTTTCTAGCAAATGCATTTGTTTTTAACCTCAGAATGTAAATTCCCACAATGAAAAGCAATTAAATAATACTTGTCTCCCTCTCGTATACTCCCCTTCCTCTAAAAATGTCCATTTATAATTAAAAGCACCTATATGAAGATCAATTCTTCACTACAGCTGGGGACACGAAGCTGAGGAGAGAGTGGGAACAGGATAGTATAAATGCTACTAGTGGGCCAGAGTGCCCAACCTCAATCCAACTGACACTTCGGGTTGGATAGTTCTTTATTGTGGAGGGCTGTCCCGTGCATTGTAGGATGTTCAACAATGTCCTTGGCCTCTCCGCACTAGATGTCAGTAGTGCAGAGCTCCAATTCCTCAGACATGACCACCAAAATATCTCCAAGGTATTGCCAGATATCTCCTAGCAGACAAAATCAATACCAATTGAGAAACACTGTACTAGGCTACAAACCTTACAAAACCAAATTCTTTGTGCCTTTTGCCAAGGCAAATTGTTCTTTTGGCCCTCCAGTCAACTTCTATGTACCTCAGTCCCCACCAACATAAAATACAGACACTCACAAACCTTCACACTCTTCATGTCAAAGCCCTTGAATATTGTCTAGAGTTTTCCCTTTGAGCTGTATGTATGTATTTGGCTAAGAGGAGAGAAACAGGCATTGGTAACTTTCCCACCCATCCCTGACGTGGGTGTTCATGCTTGTCACTTATAATGTACATAAGTTCACAGTGTCTTGACTTCTGAAGCTTGCAAATGTCCCCAGTTTTTTTTTTTTAAATCTTCTAGTCACACTCTGCAACCCTAGGCTCCCCCATGAATATTATTTCAACCATAATTTTATTTAATTAAATACATTTATTCTGCCTTGGAGTTCACTCATTTTGCACTTAAATATGCAATTGTGATCTAGGTTCAATATGTTTATTACATATTAGCTGAAATTACAGCTGATTAAAATAGTGGAAAGGATTTATAGAATAAAATATAAATAAAGTAAAATAAATATAAATAAAAATAAAATAATATAATATAAAAATAAAAAATATAAATAAAAAATAAAATAAATAAAATAAAATAAAAATAAAAAAATAAAATATAGCACTTCCTAACTCATTCCTCAACAAAGGAACACATATTAGCTCATATAAATTGTGTTTTTATGCCTCTTAATACATTCAAGGGATGTTTATTCTCCCTACTTCAAGTTAGCTGATGTTTGAAGCACCAAGGAAGATGGAGGGAATGACTTCCTCTATGGAAGAAACATTATTAACAAATCCTTCTCTATAGAAAACTCTGACAAGTGGATTTAACATTACTAGATTCATAATCTTGAGTAAATACCTTAGTCTCTACAGGCCTGTTTCATTTTTGGTAAAATAAGAATGATGATACCTACCCTCTAAGGCATGTTGAGTGACATCAACTGTTTGAAGTTCTTAGCCCTATGCCTGAGATAGAGATGTTTTATTAATGTCATTTCTATGCCACTTCCCTTATTTGTCCCTAGCACCAGCTAAATAATTTGTGAGGTCTAACGCACAATAAAAATGAGTGCTCCTTTGCTCAAATATTATTAAGAATTTCAAGATGACAACAAGAATACTAAACCAAGTGACAGGCCTTCTAAGCACAGGGCTCTCTCTGTGTTATTATATAAGTTGTACACTCAAAAAGCCAGCCCTGGGGTGCCTGGGGAGCTGAGTCGGTTAAAAGTCTGACTTTGACTCAGGTCATGATCTCCCGGACTGTGAGCTGGAGCCCCAGGTTGGGCTCTGTGCTGACAGCTCAGAGCCTGGAGACTGCTTCAGATTCTATGTCTCCCTCTCTCTCTGCCCCTCCACCGCTAACTCTCTGTGTCTCTCAAAAACGAATAAATGTTAAATAAATTAAAAAATAAATAAATTTTAAAAAGTTAAAAAGAAAAGCACCAGCCCTCCTTGAGGCTTTTGAGGTTCCATTGATCTATTCTACTAAATTAAAAGCCCCTCTTCAGTCTGACAATTGACAGGAAAATAAATGTGACTAACCAGATAGGACTTGATTGTGTGTGCTGTTTTTCAATGCTGGCTCACTTTTACTCAAGCTGTTGAGTGTTAGTGAGCCTAGAGCTGTTATAAAGGAGGTATTTTAATCTGCTATGGTATTTCAGAGGTTTGTATCATTCTCAACATGGGGGAATTAAAAAAATACCTTTGTTGTCAATAAGTAATTGGACCCTTGATGATAGCCCAAGAGGCACTTCAGGGCCCACAAGGCACTTAATTGAAAAGCTCTTTATCCACAGTTATAAAACGGTATTCACAAAGAAAGCAGCATAGCTCTAAATATTTTAGATCTTACACTGGAGAGTTTTAGAGAACTGATCCAGGTGCCTAAGAGTAAAATCCCCAAGGAAGAAGACTTGGTTTCCAAACCACTGAGCTTCAGTTCTCTCCCATTATTCTTTAAGGATGCAGCAGTATCTCTTTTAAACGGTTTGTCAAGGTTTTCACATCCTACTTATAAGATCGAAATCCTGTAAAAAATAAAAAAAGCAAAATGTATGTGTAAATATATGTATAAATATGTGTATACACACACACACAGAAAAATTTCCAAATTTCCTCTTTTGGAAAAACACGCACGCACGCACATAAACATCTTAAGAGAGGCAAAGAAAACTAACATATACTGAGCACCTTCCGTGTGTCGGGTGTTTTACACACATTGGAATACTAAACTGTATGTTAGTTTTCATTCACTTATTTAATCTCTAGACACTCAAGACTTGTTTTTGTTTTTGTTTTTTTTTCAACAGTGGAGAAACTAGCTCAGGGCAGTTATGTAACGTGCCCAAAGTCACAAAGTTAGAAAGTTTGGAGGCTCTGGCTTGGAAATTTTATCTGATTCCAAAATTCATGTATCGCGAGCCTATTCACTTTAGATGATTAAGAATTCAGGGATCCAATCTGTCACAGTGTCTTTGAATCAAACAACGAACAAAGTGCAACAATATTTAATAAACTTGTTAATCATGTTAGTTCACAGGGCCGCCTTGCTCTTCCCATAATTCCCTCCCTTTTTCCTACCTTCCATCACCACAAATCATTCAGTGTCTAAATGTTACCAATTTTGCTAACAGTTATAACTGGTAGAACAGGGCTACCTCTGAGTTAAAAAGAAGTTAAAACTTGTGGTATGACATTAATTCCAAAGACCTCAAGAAAAAAAAAAAAAAAAGCTGTTTGTGACTGTAATCCCTCGCTTCCGGCCTCAACCGGGCGAGAAGTAACCTCAGCACGTGGGACCAAACGATTCCCAGCCCGCGCGCGCGTCCGGGCAAGTGGCTGGTCGGCCCGGGATGCGCAGGCGCGAAGGCCGAAGCGACTGGGGGCGGTCGGCCCCTGGTTTCCCTGGAGACGGGGCGGAAGCGGCCGGAAGCAGCGCTGCCGTTGGCCGCGGCGGGATGGAAAAGCTGGGGGCGGAGCCAGGGGAGGAAGCCGGCTGCGACGACGAAGAGGACGCGGCTAAGGCCATGGAGCGGGCGGAGGCGGGGAAGGCCGGGTGCTCGCCCGGTGCGCCGGTGCCTGAGGAGCCCGGCGGCCTCCCTTGGTGTAAATGAGATGGGCGGGGCGGGCGGAGGCTGAGGGGAGGCGGAGGCGACCGTTGGGGCGCGACAGTCGCTGCCTCGCTCTGTTCTTTTCGTTTTTCCGGCTTGGTAGAGAGGGCTGCCCTTCGCTACCTGCTGTTTTACAGCTAAGGATCCGAAAGGGATGATTTCGCCTAATAGGATAGGGTGGGCGTGTCAGTTTGTTATTCCAGGGTGCATTTGTGATCTCGCGATTAGCCAGTGAATGCCGAGGGGGCGCCCGGGCTGAGTAAGGTTGCCAACGTAGAGAATCTTGTCGCCCACTTGGCAGAGGTTGGGGCTGAAGCTTGGCTTGGAACGGAAGACGAGGCACATGTGCGGTGGCCGTCTCTCCGATGACCCACTTCCAGCCTCTGGAAGTACAACGGCTCTACCTTGTACTGCCCAACCCAGGGCCTGGGGCCAAGGCTCTTCCTTAAACCTTCCCTCCCCCCACCCCCCCGTTTAACTTTTAATTTTTGGAATAATTTTAGACTTACAGAAGTTGCAGAAGCGACTTTCCCTTCTGTTAATATCTTATATCACTCATCGTACATGGTTCCGGATAGTGTTAACTAAAGTACAAACGCTATACAGATGTTGCCAGTTTTTTCCACTAAACTTTCTGTTCCAGAATCCAGACGGGAATACCACACTGCCCTTAGCCTGCCTTGTTTTTACTTGGTTACGGGCTGGAATTTCCCCTCTCTTATCCCCCCTCCCCTCCTCACCGCATGACATGAGCTACTTCTTAAAATTCAAGAAATATTTACTCATTCTTTTAATTTAGCGACTATTTATTGGTAGTCTGTTAACATGCCGGGCCCTGTCCTAGATACTGGGGATTCAGCATTGAACTAGATAATCCTGCTCTCATACGGGTGCTAGATAAAGTCCACTGGAACCCTTAGGTCTGGCTTCTGCCCTTTTGTATTTAACGTTTCTTTTTGTTTGTTTATTTTGTTATTTAAGAACATGCCACTTAGGATAATTTTTAAGTTGGTTGCAATCAGCGTTTAAACTTACCTACCCCTTACAATTAATCTAAATTTTATTATAAATTTCCAGGGGATAGGATTACCTGTTTCATCTTCCATATGGTTCCCACCCACCCTGCCCCAGGACTTATTTCTAGCCTGAGAAAAATACGGTACAGGAAGACGTACTAAGTGACAGGACTGAAGAGCCTTCTGTGGATGCAGTTTCTCTCATGCCCATAATTTTTAGATGCTTTGACACATAAATCTAGGAAAAAACGTAAAATCATTCTGCATTTTTCCATCTCAGTTACCATGTTTTAAAGAGTTGCCAATTGCTCAGAGATGATAAGCAGCCTGAATATATTTTTCTATTTCTTTGCATATTGTGCATTGGTTCATGGTCAAGTGGTGCCAGAAGGAGGTTCTTCATCCAGAGTAATAGTACATGTGGATCTGGATTGCTTTTATGCACAGGTGGAAATGATATCAAATCCGGAACTGAAGGGCAAACCTTTAGGTAATTCTGGACATTGATAATATTTTCATTTCGTATGAGAGTATTAACACACATTTATGTTGATTATATTCTGATTCATTAACCATATTAAAGATTTTGGGAGCAGTTCTTAAGGTGCTTTATGTACAGTAGACTTTGCTTCACTAGTAGGTGTAAAATATACATAAGCCTCATTTAATAAATGATGAAAATAATAAATTTTACACAAGTAGTGTATATAGCCAACTGAACACATAAACAGAAAGACCATAATAAGCCACTAGGCTTTTTCTCAATGGCTGAAATTCAAAAATGTCTTATTACATTCTAATGGACATTTTCGTCTATCCAACCTTCTTTTGATTTGACTCTTGAATTGTGTAATGTGACAAAATAGTTGAATTTTGAACAGAACCCTAAATACTTGAGGCGTATAGAATGTAAGTTTTCCATAAAAACGCAGGTATCTTTTTAAATAAAAGGCAAAGAGGAATTTTGCATTGAGGATTTACTTGTATATGTTGGCTTGTTTTAACATTTCTATTACATGTATGTCTTAAATTGGAAAAGTCATTTAAATTTCCAAAAATTTCTTTTATGCATGTAGTAAGAATGTATCTTTTAGTTTAGGTGTAAAGAGCAATTCTGGTTGACCTGCAGCAAACCTCTCGTGCCTAGTTTGTTTTTGATGAATCCCAATTCAACCCAGCCTAGTTGATTTACTAAAGAAGAACAAGGGAATGACTAATTTTTGGTATGCCAATACCAGTCTAAGATTAATCCTGAAGGGTTAATCGTTCATTCTTAGCGTGTCAAGGAGTTGGGGTTAGGAGATACAAATTTTCTACTAAAGTCATTTCTAATTACTAGCAGTGTAACATAAGATGCTGTGTAGGTAATGCTTAATAAAAAGGTATTGTATAATCAAGACACAGAGATGAGTGTTTATCTCAAAGTGAGAAATTGATGCTGAAAGTTTTTGGGAGAAAGCAAAAGTAGTCTTTCAGTTATACTCAACAAAATATGTGACTATTTAACTTGGGCTAGGGACATATAGTGGTGAGTCCATGTAATTGAATTCTGTATTAGGAGACTATATTTTAGTTAAGGAATTTACCAGTCTGATTCTTATGTAGTTCACTGATGAATCTTAAATTACTCCTTTTGGCTCAGAGATTCTATTTTGGAGTAGTTAATCTGATATCTCAAAAATCTTTATGTGAAATAACGTTTCTTTGCTTTGTTTATAATATCAAAGTTTTAGAAACAAATGTCTTACGTTGGTGGAGTGGACATAACCTTTTTTTTTCTTCTACATGGTTGTGTTTTCCATATGTTAGATGACCATTACCTTTACAGTGGTAGACAAATAGTCAGCTTGTGTAAAGAGAAAAGTAATTTCCGCAATCTTAAGCCACCACTAGTAAACGAGAATTTGTGTAGTCTGTAGATGATCATAATTTAATCATTTTTGATAAGGAGTAGACCCATCAATGATGCCTCACTGTCTAATCTTTTCTGGGGAACAGTTCAATAATTACAACATTTATTGGGAAAAGATCCTTCATGCTTGTAGGTTGCCACTTACAATAGAATGTTGCTTTATATTCATTGGAAAGTTTTTCTAGCAGAAACCAGTAATTGTACTCAGTTATTTTCATCTGCTTTATTTTTTGGTGAAGCATAACCTAGACCTATATAAAGAGTTAATTCAGTATAAATTAATTTGGTTTCATATTGTCTGGAAAAAAATTCTGAGAAGGATTTTCCTTATATCTTTTTGCTGAAGACTCCAGAGAAGATAGTGATTTATTTTTATTTTTTAAATGTTTATTTATTTTGAGGGAGAGAGAGAGTGAGGAGGGGTGCAGAGAGGGAGAGAGGGAGAGAGAGAATCCCAAGCAGGCTCTGTGCTGTCAGCGTAGAGCCCAATGTGGAGCTCGATCTCACAGTTTGCGAGATTATAACCTGAGCTGAAATCAAGAGTCAGGTGCCTAACTAACTGAGCCACCCAGGTGCCCTGAGAATATACTGATTTACGATAATTTCTGTTAATTTTACTTCATAGAACCTGACGAATGGAGGCTGTACTTTTTAACTAAATAGGACTTTTTAGTTTTAATCAGAATAGATTGCAATACAATTTAAAATTATGGAATTAGTAAATTATATTTTAAGATGATCTTTTAATCCTGCTCAGTTTTCTCAAGAATATTTACTTTTTATAGGGGTTCAGCAGAAATATTTGGTGGTTACCTGCAACTATGAAGCTAGAAAACTTGGAGTTAAGAAACTTATGAATGTCAGAGATGCAAAAGAAAAATGTCCACAGCTGGTATTAGTTAATGGAGAAGACTTGACACGTTACAGAGAGATGTCATATAAAGTTACAGGTACAGATATGGGCAATATCCTTTCAGCATTAATTTGTATATAAGATGTCCTTTCACTACATGAATCTTTTAATAAATAAAATGCCATAAATCACTTTCCTCTTTGGTAATAACTTTTATTTTGGGTCTTTCCTGCTTTAAAAAATATTTTGTATAAGAGGATGGCTTTTTATGTTATGAGTAATCTTGACACTTGACAGAAAATGTATAGTTGTAAGAAATTCGGAGTTTTTTGTGATTGGTGTTTATAAAAATGTGAGGAAAAAAATGTAAAGCAAAAATTGGACATGAGAAAATGGAAAGACATACCAAAGAAAGTAAAACATTTTTTAAAATTTTAATTTAATTTGGAGAGAGAGAGAGAGAGTGTGTGTGAGTGTAAGCCAGTGCACAGGCCTGGGAGGGGTAGAGAGAAGGAAAGACAGAATACCAAGCAGGCTCTGCACCATTAACACAGAGCCTTATGTGGGGCTCGAACCCACCAGTGGTGAGGTCATGACCTGAGCCGAAGTCGGATGCTTACCTGACTGAGCCACCTAGGTGCCCTTAAAACCAAGTTTAAATGAATTATGAATATGCTGTACTCTCATGTGGTAATAGTTGGGGGAGGCTTCTGTAATGTTTGATTAACATAATTAAAAGCTGATTTTTAAGAACTATTAGCAAAAATAATGAGTATCTTAATTTTTTCTTGGATTTTATATGTATACTAAATATTACAATATAGGCAAACTCCTCCATACTAAGGTTTACGTTTGAATCTTACAGTTTTAGTAAATTATAGGAAATATGAAATATATTTGTACTGGCATATTGCAAATATATGTAATTTAAAAATATATAAGAACCAGTATTTATCTTTTCTGCTGTTGTTTTTGCTTGTTCTTTTATTAATTGTAGCAATTTTCAGATGAAAGCATTAAGTATAATATCCAAAAAGCCCTTACAAATTTACAAGAAAAAGATAACTTAAGAAAAATGAACAAAAGATATGGATAGGCAATTGACAAAACGAACAAACCCAGTGTCTACAATTATGTGAAAAAAGAATATTCAAATTCATTAGTGGCTCAGGAAATTTGAATTAGTAAGATATTATTTTATGTCCATCATACTTGCAAAAAATAATGTGAGAAAAAGTAGAAACAAAGTATTACAGCTTTTTAAAAAATGTTTTTTTTGNCAGAGGGGCTGTACCAGTTTACATTCCCACCAACAGTGTAAGAGGGTGCCCGTTTCTCCACATCCTCGCCAGCATCTCGTGTTCTCTGATGTGCTCAAAAAATGTTTTTTTTATTTATTTCTGAGAGACAGAGAGAAAGAGACAGAGACAGAGAAGGAGACACAACGTGAGCAGGGGAGGGGCAGAGAGAGAGGGAGACACAGAATCTGAAGCAGGCTCCAGGCTCTGAGCTGTCAGCACAGAGCCCGAAGCGGGACTCAAACCCATGAACTATGAGACCATGACCTGAGCCGAAGTTGGATGCTTACCTGACTGAGCCACCCAGGCGCCCCAAATATTACAACTTCTAAAAAGAAATATAGAAATGTTTTTTCAAATTAAAGATACAAATTATATTTTTAACCCTGTTTTATTACTACTGGGGATTTATCCAGTAGAAATAAAATGATGAGAACATACGTACAAAAATATTGTAGCATGGTTTGTAATTGGCAAAAATATGGAACGAAAACAAATGCTCATCAGGATGAGAATGGCTAAAGGAACTAAGACTGCTCTATGATGGATATTATGTAGCCATTAACAAGAATGCATTGGTGGCATACTGTTTGATTTTGAGAGATATTCCTTGTTGAGTAAAAGCTATGTATGCCTATATATAAATAGGAAGGGAAGCGAGAGGATATATACTAGGTTTTGAATGTAGTTAACTTCTGGAGAGGAGGTGACTGTGGTGAAATGGGAGAAAGGGGGAAGAAGGGATAGCCAAGCAGAAAAGATAAGACTATACTCTGAAAATATCACTTGTATATCTACGCAAAATTGTGTGTATGTGAATTTTAAGATAATCTTAGTGTACACAGAAGAGGTTATACATAGAGTTGTGTCTCTTCAACTAACTCTTCCTCATTCTTTTCAATACTTGCCCAGTACTACATTGTATTTTGTTCTGTACTTAACCAGTCCTTTAGTGATATGGAGACAGTATGTCCCACTTTATTCCTGTTGTCCCCACCTGATGATTAATAGCACCTCCTTTCATTCAAAAAATGTCTTATTTTGGATGATAAATTACATGGTTTCCTGATAGTGATATATTGTTAATTAGGCTGTTACCAATTTTTTGTTCTTCCTAATATATGCTTTGGTAGACATTTCACATAGAAATTTGGGCCTACTTTTATGGAGATATCCATATGGTAAGTATTCTTAGAGGTTAATTTCTAGATCACAGATAATTTGCACTTAAAATTTTGAACACTGCTGAAAATTGCACTTGAGGCTTTCCCAGCACATTGTTAGTATATATGGGTGTTACATATTCTCAAATTGTAAAGATTTTGCCTGATAGGTGAAAAGAGTAGTAAGACAGGGCACCTGGGTGGCTCAGTTGGTTAAGCATCTGACTTTGGCTCAGGTCATGATCTCACGGTTTGTGGGTTCCAGCCCCGCATCAGGCTCTGTACTGACAGCTCAGAGCCGGGAGCCTGCTTCTGGTTGTGTGTCTCCCTCTCTCTCTGACCCTCCCTCACGCTCTCACGCTGTCTCTCTCTCTCTCAGAAATAAATAAAACATTAAAAAATATTTTAAAAAAAATAGTCATTGTTTTGATTTGAATTTCTTTATGAGTAAGTTTGAACATCTTTTCATATTTTGGTCATTTACATATATATTTTTTTTCTGTGAATAGCCTATAGGGCCTGATTTTCATTTGGATTGTTTAATTTTTTTTTTTGTAATTGACTTATATCATTTTTTGGAACTTAAGGAAATGAGCTCTTTGATATCCATGTATTATAAATATATTTACAATTTGTGTTTTATCTTTTTACATTTATTTATGGTGTCAGACTTACCAGTCTTCCCCTTATTACTTTTATGCCACTGTACCTTTTCATCCTTTTAATAATGAAAATATCATCCTGGAAATTTAGTTAGTAAGTCTGACTTTTATACTGATTCTTAATTTATCAAGTATTTTGAGTGAATTAAAAATGCACTAATATTGGGGCACCTGACCTTCTTAGTCAGTGGAGCATGCGACTCTTGATCTCAGATCTGTGAGTTAAAGTCCCATGTTGAGTGTAAAGATTACTTAAAAACAGGTATTTTAGAAAATACACTAATATAATAACAAGAAATATTCTGTGGGGGCACCTGGGTAGCTCAGTTGGTTGAGTGTTGCACTCTTGAATTCAGCTCAGGTCACCATCTCATGATTCTTGAGATCCAGTCCTGCCTCAGGCTTTATGCTGACAGCGTGGAGCCTACTGGGGATTTTGTTTCTCCTTCTCTCTGCCCCTCCCCTGCGTGTGCACACTCTCTCTCAAGATAAATAAACTTAGGGGTGCCTGGGTGGCTCAGTTGGTTAAGTGTCCAACTTCGGCTCAGGTCACGATCTCACAGTTTGTGGGTTCAAGCCCCGTAACAGGCTCTGTGCTGACAGCTCAGAGCCTGGAGCCTGCTTTGGATTCTGTGTCTCCTTCTCTTTCTGCCCCTCCCCCACTTGTGCTTTGTCTCTCAAAAAGAAATAAAAATGTAAAAAAAAATCAAGATAAATAAACTTAACAAAATATTCTAAGGATGATTTGTGCATTAATGAAAAGTTATTTTGTTAATTTTTCTCAGTGTTTTCTGAGTTGAAGTAGGAACATACATAGTCCTATACTGAATTTATCTCTGACTTATCTATAATGTATCTTATTATTTCATATTTTTCTACAATATGTATATATTTTTGTTTAGTTTTTTCTCTAATTATAAACTTCTCTCTTTGGCCTTTCATGTTTATAAATACATTGTTTATGAAGTTGACAGGAAAAAACTATTAACTTCAGGAATGGGATTTGTGATTTATCCCTGTAACCTAGTAATAGAACCCATATAATCAATCAATATTTGGTGATTCACCAGCTTTGTGCTTGATTCTGTGTTTAATTTGCTTTTCTGCTTAGTACTTGAAACCTGGTCCTTCATTTTTCTTATAGAGCATATACTTTTGAAAAAATTGTGAAGAAATTGATGTACGAAATGCAAAAGAATCCTTTTATGTGATCAAAAAAATTGTCAGTCTCAGATAAATAGTTTTCTCTAGGTAGAGTGGAAGTGATTTTTGGTGGTCACTGGGTCATGTTACCTTTATTTTATTTTATTTTTTATTTTTTTAAAAATGTTTTATTTATTTCTAGGAGAGAGAGAGAGAGAGACAGCATGAGCAGGGGAGGGTCAGAGAGAGAGGGAGTCACAGACTGAAACAGGCTTCAGGCTCTGAGCTGGCAGTCAGCACAGAGCCTGACACGGGGCTTGAACCCACGAACCGCGAGATCATGACCTAGGCGAAAGTCGGACGCTTAACCGACTAAGCCACCCAGGCGCCCCTCATGTTATCTTTATTAATTGTTTTCTTGTGATATTATCAAGCTGGCATCAATAAAATAGAGGTATGTTTAGTATTTGTATAAAAAAGTGATCTGCCTGGAATGACATAGTACTTTTATTTTTGGGTTTTCACATTATAGGACTTTGAGAACCTATGCATTTTTAATTTTTAAAAAATGTTTATTTATTTTTGAGGGAGAGAGAGAGAGACAGAGCCTGAGCAGGGGAGGGGCAGAGAGAGGGAGACACGGAATCTGAAGCAGGCTCCAGGCTCTGAGCTTTCAGCACAGAGCCCGATATGGGGCTCGAACCTACGAACTGTGAGATCATGACCTGAACCGAATTCAGATGCTTAATGGACTAGCCACCCAGGCACCCCTCCTATGCATTTTTAGATAAGAAGAGGCTAGTAATTTGTATTCTGCCATCCTACTGGCATCAGTAGATGATTGAGAGAGATGTGAAAATTCTCAATGATTTCAGAGTTACTAGTTTTCATCTTAAAAAGAAGAATTAATTGTCCTTATGAAGTTATTTCAAATCTTGGTTCACTTCAATTTAGCAAGCATTTGACGTAAGGGTATTGTGCTAGGTGGTGGGCATTCAAATACAGTGAGTCATGGTCCATATCTACCCTTGAGGAGTAAGCTGGGGGAATGACTGACCAAAATCTTGCATTGTAGTTTATTTTGAAAATTAAGTGACTTTTCTTTTTAATTCAGTAATAATTGGAAGTTTTAAATTTTATTTTGTCTTTTTAAAACTCTTGTGGAAAATGTAGTAAAATGTATTATTACTTGTTTCTACTTTTCTAGGCTGATTGTAATTTATTCTTTTGACCCACTGTTGTGAAGTCATAATGAGCTATAAGTATTAATATTTAATGTATAGGTATAGAAATTTTAGGTATAGGAGATTGAGCTAAATCTATTGCTATGAGCATCTGCCCAGGTAATGTCATTTTGGACTTATTTTGTTGGGAAATATTGCCTTTACTCAAAATGTGGTACAGAAAAAAATCCCAGTTAACTGAGGACTTTTTAAGAGATAATTGTGGAAGGGTGAAGAACTTTTAACATAACTGATGTATTTTTAAGCATAAAATAGTTAACATCTATTTTAGTTATGGCTTTAGTTAACATCTGTGCACCACTATTATTTCAATTTAGAGTTGTTGGAAGAATTTAGTCCAGTTGTTGAGAGACTTGGATTTGATGAAAACTTTGTGGATGTAACAGAGATGGTTGAGAAGAGACTGCAGCAGCTTCAAAGCGATGACCTTTCAGTGCTGACTGTGTCAGGTCATGTCTATAATGATCAGGGTAAGTGACTTCTTCCTCTGCTTAGTAGCTAAACGTACCTACATTTCTTAATGTTCACTGAATTCAGTGAGCTTAATGAATTCACTTTATCTTTCTGGAAATGTTACGGCTTTTGTTGGAGGTAAAGCCATATTTCAGGGGTCTGTCTACAATGATTAAAAGTAGGTATTATGTATTAAGTAGGCAGAAAATGAGATTTTGATGACCTGTAGCTCAGTGCTCCATGCACTCTTCATTTCTCTGACACAGTTTGTGTGTCGTCATATATAAGAGTCGTACCTCTTTAGGTTATAAGAGTTGCCTTGATAATATACTTTTTAGGATAATTTTTATTCTCCTAAAACTGGCTTTAAGCAAATTTTGAGATAAACTAAATTTGTCTTTTGTTGCCTCTTTTGCATGTTCCTTCTATTCTCCCAGGCATCAAGACACTCCTGTCGCTCTTTGAATTCCTGAATTAACCCCCGTGGAAGCTTGTCCAGGCCTACCTGCAATCTGTTGCAAGCTCATGTTCAGAATTCAGTCAGTTCAATAATCTTTGCCAACTGTTTGCAAAAAAGCAGACTGGTCCATCTCCTTCACATAGTAAAGTGTGAATGACTGATGGTATTTCCAGAGATATCTACATTTGAAAATAAGCTTCAATAAGCCCCAGTGAATATTGTAACTGCCGGTGACTTCTGTATCATGCCACACGTGTGTGTGTGTGTGTGTGTGTGTGTGTGTGTATGAGAGAGACACACAACTCTGCTTTGGTAGAAGACTTCCCCTGACCCTCTTGCTTCTATGTCTCAGCATGTGTGTCCTCTTATGCTCCTTTTTGAGAGCTGCTGATCAATCTCCAGTCTAGTTCTCAGCCTCCCTATTATTAAAGAAGAAAAGGGGGTAGAGCTACAGTTCTTTTCTAGAAGAGGGCATGAAGCTTTTCATGTGTCTTTTGTACCTGTGCTCTATTGTCACTTATAAGGACGGAATAGAATAAGTTTTAAAGCAAATTCAGTATTTGTTAGTACATGTTACAGAGAGTTGGGTTTTATATCCTAAAATGAAAATGTCATTCTTCATGAATACTTCCTTTAAGATTTTGTTAAAAAAATTCTTCAAACCTACAGAAAAGTTGACAGACTAGTTCTGTGAAAATACTTATTATGCCCTTCCTTGTAGATACACTTGCCATTTTGCTACCTTTACTTGCTCCCTTTTTGTTGATTGGTGGCTGATCGATGAGCCATTTAAAAGTAAATTGTAGACGTCATGACACTTCATCCATAAATACTCCTGAGAGTAAGGACTGTCTCATATAATTCTAATACCATTTTCACCCCCAAGAAAATTTATTTCTGTATAATTTCTCTACACTTTTCATAAGAGATCTCTCAAACTATGTACAGATTCAGAATTTTTTTCAGTAGCACATCTAGTTAGTGCATATAGAGTTTTGATTCAGATCTTTAAAGCTGTAATGTTAGCTTTCTTATTAATGTAATACTTTTATGCTTGCTTACAGTTAAAAATGAGTAAAAGTCTTACTAATATCAGTAGGAATTTATTTTAATGTTTGTTTATTTTTGAGAGAGAGCAGAGTGTGAGCAGGGGAGGGGCAGAGAGGGAGGGAGACACAGAATCCAAAGCGGGTTCCAGGCTTCAAGGTCAACACAGAGCCCGATGTGGGGCTTGAACTCCCAAACAGTGAGATCATGCCCTGAGCCAAAGTTGGATGCTTAATCCACTGAGCTACCCAGGTGCCCCATCAGTAGGAATTTTTATGAGAGATCAAATTTCTTAACCTGTTAATCATTAAGCGCCTGGGTGGCTTAGTCGGTTAAGTGTCCGACTTGGGCTCAGGTCATGATCTCACTGTTTGTGAGTTCAAACCCTGTGTCAGGCTCTCTGCTCTCAGCACAGAGCCTGCTCATTTCCTGTCTCCCTCTCTCTCTGCCCATTCTCCACTTTCTCTCTCTCTCAAAAATAAATAATTAAAGAAAATCTGTTAATCATTAAGAACTGCCAGGATGCATGCACTATTGCAGGCACTTGGAATTCACTGCTGGTATTTACTTACTTTACAGTATTCCTATGAAGAACAAAAGAGATGAGTTAAATGGGTGGCAGTATGGTGGTGTTGTGGGGGATGAGATTGGATATAGGTTAAGCCCTGTGCCCTTTTTAAGCTCATTTCTAAAAAAGAAAATTGAAACTTTTTGTATGACTTTAAATGACATTGGCTGTTTTTATAGCTGTGAACCTGCATGACATCTCGCACATCAGACTCCTCGTTGGATCTCAGATTGCAGCAGAGATGCGGGAAGCCATGTATCATCAGTTGGGTGTCACTGGCTGTGCTGGAGTGGCTTCTAATAAATTACTGGCAAAATTAGTTTCTGGTGTTTTTAAACCAAATCAACAAACAGTCTTACTACCCGAAAGCTCTCAAGTTCTCATTCAGAGCTTGAACCATGTAAAGGAGATGCCTGGTAAGATACATATATTTGAAAAGTATACATTAATTTTACTGCATTTCTTTAATTTTAAAAATTATAGATACATGTAATTAATTTTTAGAGCCTGTATACTTGGCTCTTGGAGAAAACCCAAAACCCTGATGTTCTCTAGAGGGAATATGGATTAGGAAATCTATGAAAGTACTTTTCTAGTTGCATCTACTTATATTTTAGTGTGGTTTGAATATGATCATGAAAGTTAGAACCTGGACACATGGTCCTTTATTTCCAGTCCTTGCTTCATATTTTTATACTGTACACTGCATCTGGAAAGGGGCATTGATCTTTTACTAACTCTGCTTTGGGATTATATAGAAAATGTTAGGGTACAAGGGACCTTTCAAAGCATTTAGGCCAAGTTCTTATTTTAAAGATGAAGAAACTAATTTTCTTGAGGGGGTTAGTGACCTATTCAGGTCATGGGGCAAATTTCTATCCTGAAGATCAAATATTTATGTTTTTATAGACTGTCAATAAGGGACATGTTAAACTTCATTTCCATGGCATTACTGGGGGATAAGATGTTATGATAGAATTCTTTGGAAATTTCTAAGAAAATTGAACCTTTAGATGTCACAACTTCATATTTTTAACCCATGTTTGTGTGATTACAAAATGTTTTGTATACTGCCTTGCCTTCATTAATACAGTATAAGTGTAACTTGCAGTTTTCTGGATGACTCTGAGTCTGTGGTCTGAAAAACAGTTATTATGTCAGATTGTAATAAATGGAGCACTGTGTATTGATGCAGTCATAGATAACATTATTACTTGACTTTGCTTTTTGAGTTCTTGATTTTTTATTTATTTTTACAGGCTTTCTTTTCCTTATTGCCAAATTGCCAGACCTTTTATTTCAGCTGTGAACATATCTGTCACTCCACTTCAGTAATTTCCCCTCCACACTGATTGCCTTTGATTTACTTCCTTTACTGTGCAGGAAAACCAGAATACTGTAGAATTAATTTTTTTTTTTTAATTGAGAGAGGGGTGTTTGGATAGCTCAGTCGGTTAAGCGTCTGACTCTTGATTTCAGCTCAGGTCATGATCTCATGGTTTGTGGAATAGGTCCTACTTTGGACTTCCAGCTGACAGCTTTCTCTCTCTCCTCTCTCTGCCCCTCCCCCACTTCCATTCTCTGGCATGCTGTCCACGTTCCCCCCCCATAAATAAACAAACAAATATTTACAAAAAGAGAGAAATAAAGGGACACTAAATTACCTGAGCATAATGTGATAAACTATGACTTGAGTGTTAGTGCAACACCTTTTGCTAGGAGTTTTGCCAGTGAGTAGATTTCTTTATTTGTTTGCTTTCCGGCTCTTGTATTTGGGAAAGTAAATATTGGCAGATATGACTCATGGATAAATGTATGATATTATATTAGGAGTCAGATTACATAGTAAGCACGTGCTAATTAATTTCATTTAGTCTTTAGTCTTTCTTTGCATGAATAATAACCATGACTCTTGAATACTTCCAAAGTGTTATATAGCAGGTGGTAAACACCTCACTTTATCAAGACAGCATTTATTGGTTATCTCCATATTCATTATGTTGTACTAGGGTTGTTAGGTTTTCGAAATGGTTCATTTAAGAGGCCCTGAACAAAAGGACAGCCTACTTTTCAATAAATTTTAATCCTAGCATGATATTCATTATGGTATTTAAAGATGTGTTTGATGTAGAATACTTGAATTAGCTGTATTTTAAGTGGGAAAGCTACTATAACCCTCTGCCTATTTCCTTTTTGTCTAGGTATTGGCTATAAAACTACCAAACGTCTTGAAGCTCTGGGTATCAGAAGTGTGCGTGATCTCCAAACCTTTTCATCCAAAATATTAGAAAAGGAATTAGGAATTTCAGTGGCTCAGCGTATCCAGAAGCTCAGTTTTGGAGAGGATAACTCTCCTGTGACACCCTCAGGCCCACCTCAGGTATATGATGATGATATTCATTGTAATTGAGTACTAGTTGTCACGTTATTTGAGATAAAGATTTCTGGTTTTAGTACTATGTTCTCACTGTTCCAATTTGCTTACTGGGTTTAGTACATCATCTCTTTCCTATGAGAAGGCTAATTTATTAGATTAGTAAATATTTTTAAATTGAATCTAAGAATTAGTATTTCAGTCTCAAGTTAGCTACCTTGATTAAATACCACTTAATTTTTAACAAACTTTATTGCATACATTAGGTAGAATAGTTCAGTTTTTAAGAAATCTTATTTTCTGAGTAGTCTAATGATTTAGGAAATAGAGACAGGTATAATCACCCACTTAACATTGATTGAGTTTTTCCCCTATGTGACGGGCACTTCACTAAGTGCTTTACATACCTTAGCCCATTTAATCTTCACAACAAAGCTTGAAGTAGGCTGTACTATTACCTGTTCATACCTGTTTCCCTCTCTCCTGTTCTTTTTTTAAGATGAGGATATTTGGCTCAGTCAGTTAGGCGTTCAACTTTGGCCCAGGTTATGATCTTGCAGTTAGTGAGTTTAAGCCCTGAGTCAGGCTCTGTCCTGAGAGCTCAGAGCCTGGAGTCTACTTTGGATTCTGTTTCTGCCTCTCTCTCTGCCCCTCCCCATGCTTGCTCGCTCGCTCTTTCTCTCTCTCTCTCAAAAATAAACATTACCAAAAAAAGAAAAATGATGAGGATAATGTACTTCTGAAAGGTTAAATAACATGTCCAAGGTTAAACTCAAATTCAAGTGCTAGGAGATTAAGAGCCTTACTATAATCATAGAAAAAAAGGTTGGAGTTGGTACTAGAGCTTTTTGTTGTTGTTATTTATTTATTATGGGTGAGAGAGAGAGAGAGAGCGTGAGCGAGCATGCACACATGAGCAGGAGAGGGAAGAGGGAAGGAGAGAGAGAATCCCAAACGGGCTCTGTGCTGTCAGTGCAGAGCCCGACATGAGGCTCAAACTCATCAACCATGAGATCATGACAGGAGTCAAAATCAAGAATTGGACGTTTAACTAAGTGAGCCACCCAGGTGCCCCAGGTAGTAGAGCTTTATATTTTTCTTGACTTCCAGTGCAGTTTCTAGTGTAATAGAGTAACTTGCAGATCAAAAAAGCTCATACAAAAGTGAACTAAATGGCTCAAACTAAGCACCAGAGGCAAGTTAGTAAAGAATGTACTGAATATTTGACACCCACACTCATAACTGGACATGATTACTTGGGTTTACAATAACCCCTATTTGTGCTTCTTTGGTAGTCCTTTAGTGAAGAGGATTCATTTAAAAAATGTTCATCAGAAGTTGAAGCTAAAAACAAGATTGAAGAACTACTTGCCAGTCTTTTGAACAGGTAATTTTCCATTTTGCCGTATCATCCTGTACATTCTGTGTAAAGTATATGGAAAGTATACTTGGTGTTCTGTCCTAGAATTTATGGAATAACTGGAGACTGAACAGTGTAAAGAGAGATCATTTATCATTGAGTTTCTCTACATTATAAACTGTTGCAAATATAGGAACAGATACTTTTAACTAAATTTAATCCTTCTGTTTCCATTAGTTTTAATTTTAGTGACATTGTGGTTATACAGCGGATCTTAAGCTGCTCATAGTGATCTGAGAGGGTTTTATGGATATCTAGAATCTCTACACCTGCAAATTTGTGATGATTGAGAATAGGAAACTATGCAGGGGACAGTGATGGAGAGGGGAGAAGAACCCTTCTATCTCCTTTGCCTCAGACTATGTGAAAGAAAATGGAGTCAGACAAAGGAGTAGTTAAGTGGGGCTGCGTGTGAGCAGTGAGGGTGTGTGTGGGGCACTGGTCTGGAACGGCATGAAAGTGTCAGCTGGGATTAGGAGTGTAACAAATAGCATAGCATAAACAGAACAGGATGGTTAGTTTTCTGATGCTTCTTTACTGTCATATATCTATTTCTCAGTATTCTATACAAGAGCATTACCTTTTTCCTCCCAGTTCTTTGATTTCTCAAAGTAAGGTGTCAGGGGTCTAACACTTTTGGGTAGCTGTGCTTCTGTAATGACTGTAACTATGACTAGAGAGAAAAGTTTTTAGATGACTGTAAATGTCAGTAAACTGATGAGGCAGAGTTTCCTACAGCTTTGCTGTCACCTGCTGTGTGGTTCTCATGTCTTGAGCAGAGCCAGGCAGCTCGTGGCTTGCTGCCTGCGGCTGCGGCTGACGGAACGACCCAGCTCCTGTGATACAACCCAGGCTGGGCCTGTGAGTGTGCTGCTGAAACTGGGTCATCCCCTTGGCTTCAGCAATTGCAAGCCTACTGTGAAATGCCTGGCCATTGGCCAGAGTTCTGCAGGTAGAGAAGCCACACAAATTTTACAGGCTCTTGTATTTGAAGAATCAGCCCAGAAAGGAGACTAGATGCTTTAAACCTGTAAATTACCAACTGTGGGTGGCTCAGCCGAGTAAGTGTCCGACTTTTTATTTCAACTCAGGTTATGATCTTACCGTTGTGAGACTGAGCCCTGAGTGGGGCTTGGCGTGGAGCACAGAGCCTGCTTGGGTCTCTCTCTCTCTCTCTCTTTCTTTCTTTCTCTGTCTCTCTGCTCCTCCCCTACTCATGTTTTTCTCTCTCCTTTTCTCTCTTCCAAAATAAAATAAACTTAAGAAATTAATAACTGTGAACCATTTCTCCTTATCTCTGCTTGCCACTGTCTCTATGCCATGGCCCCTTATTTCAGTGACTGATATATATCTATGTGACTGGCCAAAAAAAATTGTGTGAATGTGTTTTCTTTCTAGAGCATATGATGACTAATAGTATAGCTATATAAGAGGTATAAAATCATATAATTTTTTATAACTTTTTTTAATGTTTTTTTATTTATTTCTGAGAGAGAATGACAGCGTGAGCAGGGGAGGGTCACAGAGAGAGGGAGATACAGAATCTGAAACATGCTCCAGGCTCTGAGCTGGCTGTCAGCACAGAGCCCGACACGGGGCTCAAACCATGAACCACGAGATCATGACCTGAGCCAAAGTCGGATGATTAACCGACAGAGCCACCCAGGTGCCCCTTTATAACTTTTTTTAATGTTTATTTTTGAGAGAGGGAGCATGCAGACATGCGAGTGGGGGAAGGGCAAAGAGAGAGGGAAATACAGAATCTGAATCAGGCTCGAGGCCCTGAGTGGTCAGCACAGAGCCCAAAGCAGGACTCAAACCCACGAACCGTGAGATCATGACCTGAGCCAAAGTCAGATGCTTGACCGACTGAGCCACCCAGACACCCCTAAAATCATATAATTTTTAACCCATCCTCTGGGCACTAGTTTAAGCTTGCTTAGGATATGACCTTTTCTTAATATGTCTTAATTAGTTAGAGGAACCAAGTCAGATTCTTTAAACTTTATAATGACTTAGTAGGAAACATTTAACTGGAAGGTATTTAAACTAGTATCATTTAAGATATCTTATTATTTTAGTAAGGGAACAATCAAGAAGTCTTGTGAAAAAGCAATAAAAGAACAAAATATTCTTTACAAAAATCCAAAATTTCCAGTTCAGAATTCAATTGAGTGTGTTTAACAATGTACAATATTTGTATTCTATGTTTGTGATTTTTTAATACATTGCCAAACATATAAAAAGGAAAATATTATTTTTAATGGCATTTATCCTAGTAATTAGATTTTCACTTTTTAAGTGAATTTTGTGTCTCATTAAAACTTTTATTTTCAACAGTAAAACCAAGACCATTTTAATGGAACACTTTTTATGCATGTATGTGTACTTCTTAAGTGTGGTATATAATTGATCTTTCAAGTTATTACTCTAATTTGCCATATAACG
The DNA here is from genome assembly GCF_008692635.1 of Crocuta crocuta. NCBI lineage: Eukaryota > Metazoa > Chordata > Mammalia > Carnivora > Hyaenidae > Crocuta > Crocuta crocuta. Next base: position 11,691,989 of record NW_027532203.1, on the reverse strand, counting down.
GTAGTATTACTGTCTCTGTGCTTTTTGACAAGCACAGGGAGTGCTTTTTTTTTTTTTTTTTTAATAGTTTATTGTCAAATTAGTTTCCACATAACACTCAGTGCTCATCACAGGGAGTGCTTTTTGACAAAATTATCTTGGTAAAATTTTTTTCTTTTTGTAATCTTTTTTCCTGTGTAAAAAAGCTGTCATTTTTCATGTATTTCCCTCTGTCAGTGAATGATTCTCTTAGTTTTTTAAATTTTCTGCTGATTTTAATATGTTGCTTTTAGTTATATTTGGATGTGAATGATAAAAATGGCTTGATGCAGCTATATCTTATTTCTGTTCTTTTCTGATTGTACTGAATTCTGAGGGAGGCCTGAGAGCCTTACACTTAAAATTTCAGAGCTTTGGTGCATAGACTTGGTGATTATTCAGGGACTTTTATTGCTTCCTGCCTAGTTATCAACCATATTTATAATTGCTATGGTGATACCCTTAGATTAAAAAGAAAAAAACTTTGAAGTAACACTTTTCTAATTCCTTGTTTCCACTTTCTCTATACTTGCAGAGTGTGCCAAGATGGGAGGAAGCCACATACAGTAAGATTAATAATCCGTCGGTTTTCATCTGAGCATCACTGGAGCCGTGAGAGTCGTCAGTGCCCTATCCCATCGCATGTAATTCAGAAGCTAGGGACAGGTTTGGGCTGATTTTCTAATAATTTAATTGGCAGGTTGAACTCTTTTTTTTTTAATTTTTAAAAAATGTTTATTCATATTTGAGAGACAGAGCACACAAGCTGGGGCTGGGGGCAGAGAGAGAAGGAGACAGAATCCGAAGCAGGCTCCAGTCTCTGATCTCGGCACAGAGCCCGACACGGGGCTCAAACTCATGAACCACGAGACCATGACCTGAGCCGAAGTCAGACGTTTAACCAACTGAGCCACCCTGGTGCCCCGGCAGGTTGAACTCTTAAAAAAAAAAAAAAAATAACCTTTGAATTAGAAATTCAAATTAGAAATGTGATCCAAAGATGGAGGGTCTTCACAGGGAGTTAGTAAGCTATTCAATACCTTCATTTTCGCAGGGAGGAGTTTTCACGGGAAGACTTGTTTTTTAATAGATAATAAAAATAAAGACGCAGTTAATAGTGTTCCCCAAGTTCAGAGGAAACAAAACTATGATAATGTGTTACGTGATACAAGATAACTTCTTTATGGGCATTTAGATTGTTTCCGTTTTTTGGCTATTATGAAAAATGGTGCTATGAACATTTACATGAAAGTCATTGGGCAGCTCTATGGTTTTATCGTGGGTAATTACAGAGAGTGGAACTGCTGGGTTGTATGGTAAGTTGAATTTTTAAGAAACTGCCAAACTGTTTTCTGAAGTAAGTATAAAAACTTACATTCTTACCAAGAATGCAGGAAGATTCTAGGCTTTCATATTCTTTTCATACTTAGTATTGTCAGTTTCTTTTTTTTCCTCTTTAATTTCTTTAATGTTTCCAATATTAATATTTTTTCCACGAAGTAGAGAAAGCATCTCTGGGTATTTATCTAGAATTTATAATTTTCATACAGCTATAGTATATGGGATGGTGTCATAGTTTTAACATTAAAAAATAATTATTTTAAATTATAGTAAATTATAAGAGTATTCACATGCATAATTGTTATAAGAATTCAGATTTTTATAAACTAAGACAAAAAGTAATTTTTTCAATTTAAATCAAAAGTCTAATTAAAAAAATGTTTTTAAATGCTTTTTAAATTTATTTCTGAGAGAGATTGGCAGCGTGAACAGGGGAGGGCAGAGAGAGAAGGAGACAGAGAATCCGAGGCAGGCTCCGGGCGCTGAGCTGTCAGCACAGAGCCCCATGTGGGGCTGGAACCCACGAACAGTGAGATCATGACCTGAGCCAAAGTCGGAGGCTTAACCAACTGAGCCACCCAGGTGCCCCAAAAAGACTAATTTTTTTAGGTAGCTTACTCCATCACTCATTTATTTACATAACTTTAGGTTGAATAAGATATATCCTCTCTCTGTTATAGGGTATCTGTTCCGTTATTTTAGGTACACTTTCTTCAGCACATTGTATGTGTAATGGTTTTTTTTTTTTTGAGGTTTGTTTTTTTCTTTTATGGATAATGCTTTTGATGGCCTATCTAAAAATTCTTTGCCTAAACCAAAAGTCACAGATATTTCCTCCTGTGTTTTCTTTTAGAAATTTATAGTTGAGGTGGCTCAGTCCATTAAGCTTCCTATTCTTGATTTCATCTCAGGTCATGAATTCACGGTTTGTGAGACCCAGCCCCATGTTGGACTCTACACTGACAGTGCAGAGCTTACTTGGGATTTTCTCTCTTCCTCTCTCTCTGCCCTTTCCTTCTTGTACATGCTCTCTCTCTCTCAAAATAAGTAAACATATAAAAACGCATTAAAAAAAAGAAATGTATAGTTTTAGGAGTGTCTGGGTGGCTCAGTCAGTTGAGTGTCCAACTCTTGACTTTGGCTCAGGTCATGATCTAATGGTTGTGAGACTGAGCCCTGTGTCGAGCTCAGCATGGAACTGGGAGCCTGCTTGGGATTCTCTCTCACTCTTTCTCTCTCTGCCCCTCCCCTGCTTGTGCTCTCTCTCAAAATAAATAAATAAACTTAAAAAAAATAGGGGTGCCTGGGTGGCTCAGTAGGTTAAGTGTTCAATTCTTGGTTTCAGCTCAGGTCATGATCTCATGGTTCGTGAGTGTGAGCCCCACATCAGGCTCTGCGCTGACAGCTGGGAGCCTGCTTGGCAATCTCTCTGCCCTCCCTCCCTATCTTTCTCTCTCTCTCTCTCAAAATAAATAAACATATAAAAAATACAAAAAATTATAGTTTTAAGCTTTACATTTAGTTCCACTTTGAGGAAATATTTATGTATGGTGTCAGAATCTCAGTTCATTCTTTTGTATGTGGATATCCAATTGTTCAAACAGAACTTGTTAAATAGACTACTCTTTCTCTCTTGAATTGTCATGACACCTTTGTCAAAAACTAATTGACTATAGAAGCATTTATTTCTTAATATGCTTATTCCATTGATTTATATGGTTATCCTTCTACCAGTTCTACCCTAACTGATACTTTGTTGTAAGATTTGAAATTAAGTAGTTTAAGTTCTCCAGCTTTGTTCTATTTTGAAACTCTTTTGGCTCATCGTGATCCTGAGCTTTTGTTTGTGGGAAGATTTTAAAATAGGAATTTGACTTCTTTATTTGTTGTAAGTTTATTCAGATTTTCTTTTTATTTTGAGTCAGTTTTGTAATTTTTATCTTATAAGAATGTAACCATTTCATCCAAGTTGCTGGCATAAAGTCGTCAGTATTTTCTTATTATCCATCTGATTTTTGTGAGGTCTATAGTGAGGTCTCCTCTTTCATTCCTGATTTTGGTAATTCATGTATTCTCTTTTTTTCTTTATCATTCTAGCAAAGGTTTATGTGATTGAGGCCTCACTCAGGTTTTATTGATTTTCTCTAAGATCCAACTTTTGGTGTCATTGATTTCTATGTTGTTTTTCTACTTTCTATTTTATGTATTTTTGCTCTGTCTTTATTATTGCTTTCCTTTTGCTTGCTTTAAGTTTAATTTGTCTTTTTCCCTCTGGTTACTTAAGATGGAAGTTTACATTATTTCTTTTATACAGCTTTATTTTCTAATAATTCAAGTTTAAAGTTACACATTTCCTTTTAGTAGTGCCTTAGCTTCATTCCATAAGTTTTGTTGTATTTCCTTTTCATTAAGGTCACAATTATTTCTAATAGCCCTTGTGATTTCTTCTTTGACCCCTAAGCTTGTTTAGAAATTTGTTGTTAATTTCCAAATACTTGATGGTTTCCCAAATTTCATTCTGTTGTTGATTTCTACTTTAATTTCATATTGTTCAGAGAGCATATTTTGATTAATTTCAGTCTGTTTAGATTTATTGAGTGTAATTTTATTGCCTCGTGTATGGTCTATCCTGGAAAATGTACCATTTGTGTTTGAAATGAAGAGTTGAGCAACACCATCAAACCATTCTACCTAACTAAAATTTATGGAAAACTCTACCAACATAGCATTTAAAAAATTTTTTTAAATGTTTTTTTTAATTTCTGAGAGAGAAAGAGAGCATGAGCAGGCGAGGGTCAGAGAGAGAGGGAGACACAGAATCTGAAACAGTCTCCAGGCTCTGAGCTAGCTGTCAGCACAGAGCCTGACGTGGGGCTTGAACCCACAAACCATGAGATCATGACCTGAGCCAAAGTCGGATGCTCAACCAACTGAGCCACCCAAGCGCCCCCCAGCATAGCATTTTTGAATGACAGTTTGTCTGGATACATAATTCTTGACAGTTTTTCCTTCCATTCTCTGAATATACTATTCACTTGTGTTCTAGTTTCCATTATTTATTATGAAAAAGGAGTTAATAGTTTTATCAGTCTCCTTCCAATCAAGAGAGAATAACCACACAAAATTTGAATAGAGAAAGTTACACAGAATTATTAAACTACAATAGGGGAGTGACTCTAAAGGTATAAAAAGGACTCCTATTTTGTTTTTTAATGTTTGTTTGAGAGAGAGAGAGAGAGCGTGTGTGTGTGCACGCGCGCGCACACGCGCCTGCATGCATAGGGGAGGGGCAGAGAGAGAGAGAGAGAGAGAGAATCCAAGCAGGCTCTGCACTGTCCTTTGGGTACCAAGGACTGAGGAGAAGTGCGCAGGGGAAGGACAAACTTGGAAAGAAGAGTCGCCCAACCCCTCAAGGAGAAGGTTCGTTGGATGGTAGAGAAATCCTTTGAATTACCTGGCCCAGAGCTGGTCCACGGTTACTGGGCAAAGGGAAAACCACCCTTGGATCTATGGATGAGCTGAGGCTGGTTGGTGGGCACACAGAAGGAGCTGGGATGCTGGGAGCTTGCTCACTGGTGAGGCAGTGGATGATTTGGAGTATGCAGTGTTCATGTTGGGAGGGCTTCTGTTAACCTTTTAGGATGCAGGCAAGCTGAGGCTGGTGGCTGCTTGTGCTGAAGAAGTCTATTCTGCTAGTGCAGGTATGGTGCCTGCATAGGAAGAGCTGGGGGAAGCATCCGCCTAAGTCAAGGCAGTTAGGTGTGTGTGCAGAAAGACTTGGGGGCGCTTCCTAGTATGTATGGTGTTTGAGTTGGTGGTGCCATGGTACATAGTCACTAAGCTCAGGCTGGGGCTCGAGGTTGCCCCACACACGTGTGTGGTATGGCAAGCACTATTCGATGTGTCCACACATACTACAGACAAACCACATAATGACTGGAAGCAAGGAAAAGTAAATGCAGTACATCCAGAAAGAGAAGACACCTTTCTCCTTTAGTGGTTTTCCAGTGTTCTCTACTGACAAAACTTAATATCATATTCAATGTCAAAAAATGTTAGAGTCCAAGCATTATCAAAGCAGGTACTGAAGGCTGAATCTGGAGCTGAGTGGTACTGCACTGTAACAACAGTCCTATCGTCATTCTCCTTTACGTGATGAGTCATTTGTCTCTGTCGTTGTCTTTCAGCAGTTTGACCATGATGTGGCTTAGTGTAGAATCTTTGTGTTTTTCTTAACTTGGGATATATTGAGCTTCTTGATTCTGTAGATTAATTTTTTAATGAAATTTGGGGAATTTTAGGTTCTTATTTCTTCAAAAACCCTTTCTTGCCCTCTTTTTTCTCTCATCTCCTCTGGGACTCTCATTGCATATATGTCGATATGCCTGATAATGTCCTACAGGTATGTGCAGTTCTGTTCATCTTTCTCTTCAGTCTTTTTTCTCTCCTTTTTTGGATTGGATACTATGTTTTAAAGATTTTATTTATTGAAGTGATTTCTATCCCCAACGTGGGGCTCAAACTTAAAACTCTGAAGCCCAGAGTCTCATGCTCTACGGACTAAGGCAGCCAGGCACCCCAAGATTGGATAATTTCTGTTGAGCTGCCTTCAAGTTCTCTTGATTCAGCTGTCCTATCAAAACTGCTGTTGCCAATCTATTGATTTTGTTTATTTTGATTACTGTAACTTTGACTCTAGACTTGCTGTTTGTTTTTTTTATTTGTGTGCTTGATTCTGTTTCCTTTCGAGATTCTCCTTTTTTGGTAGTCTTTACCGCATTTTACTTTAATACCTTAAAGTAATTTTCTTTAATTCTTTGAACATGTCTATAGTAACAACGTTGAAGTCTGCTAAATCCAACTCAAAGTCAATTTCTATAGACTCTGTTTTCCCCCTGACTCTATCACCCTCCTGTTTCTTCATGTATTGTAATATTTTGTTGAAAGGTAGACATTTTAGATAATGTCTAAAATGTTTTAGCAAATCTAGATTTGGATTCTTTTTTCCTGTGGGCTTTTTTCCTCCTTTTCCTTTTCTAAGTTGACTGAACTTAAGCTGCAGAACCGACCTCCCCTGTGATTTGTAGCCTCTGATTTCTCTGCTTAGCTTTCTTTTTCTTTTTCAACTTAATTTTTTTTTTCCCTTTGGCTTCTTGGCTACCCCTGTGTCTACATAGTTTAGTGGTTAGCGAATGACTGGTCAAAGCTTTTGCCCAAATGCTAGAGCCTGAAAGGCTTCTACTTTTTGTCAGTACATAAGTACATGGACTGGAGAGTGCTTTACAAATATTAGGCCATTTTCAGGGCACTTGGGTGGCTCAGTTGGTTGAATATCCAACTTGATTTCAGCTCAGGTTGTGATCCCAGGGTCATGGGGTGGAGCACGGAACCTGCTTCAGATTCTCTCTCTCCCTCTGCCCCTGCCCCCAGCTTATGCCGTCTCTCCTCTCTCTCTCTCTCTCTCTCTCAAACAAAATTTAAAAATGAGGCCATTTTCAACTCTGCCTTGTCTTTTATTTTCTGTAGCCCACTTTCATCTTCCATGTATGTTGGTTGCCATTCCAGTCAGTCACGTGTAGAGAGCTTGGGCCCTCTCTGGCTTCCCCTTCATGTGCGTGCAGTCTCCCAGTTGGCTGGGGTTGGGAGGGGAGCCTATCCAGTCCCCCTATGGTTCTCTTATTTCCAGATCTCCTGGTTAAATTTATGGCTGCTCCACTGAGTTTTTTTACTCACTCCAGTCACAGCTACAACCTCAAGCTAGAGTGCTATGCTATTTCCCCATTTGTCTGCTACCAATTTTATTCACTTCACTGGGCTTTTGCCCTCTGCCTCCAATCAAGTCAATCCTTCCTGGCAGCAGAGTTGCTGGCCTTCACAGCCAACCTCAGCTAGCACAACTGCTGCATAAAGATACGAACCCGCCCAGCCAGTAAAGCTGCTGTCTCCTACTTTCTTATCTAAGGTCTCAGTTCATTCACCTCATTTCCAGATCCTCAAAATGGCTGTTTTGGACAGTTTTGTTCAGTTTTTTTCTTTTTAAGTTTGTTTATGAGGGAGAGAGAAAGAGAGAAAGTGGGGGGGGGGAGGGGGAGGGGGAAGGCAGAGAGAGAGAGAGAGAGAGAATCCAAAGCAGGCTCTGCATTGTCAACCCAGAGCCCAATGCAGGGCTCAAACTCATGAACCTTGAGATCATGACCAGATCTGAAGTCGGATGCTTAACCAACTGAGCCACGCCGCCACCGAGTTTTGTTCAGTTTTATTACTGTTTTATGTGGAGAAGATATTTGGACCTCAGCATGCTTCCATAACCAGAAGATCTGTTATTTCTTTAAAAAAAATTTTTTTTAATGTTTTATTGATTTTTGAGAGAGAGAGAGAGAGACAGAGACAGTGTGAACAAGGGAGGGTCAGAGAGAGAGAAAGACACAGAATCTGAAGACAGGCTCCAAGCTCTGAGCTGTCAGCACAGAGCCTGACGCAGGACTCGAACCTACGAACCATGAGATCATGACCTGAGCCAAAGTCGGACGCTTAACCAACTGAGCCATCCAGGCACCCCAGAAGATCTGTATTTCAAATCTTTTGAAAACTTTAACTCATTTGGCATTTTGTCATCAGTGTTGAGATTGGCTCAGTTCAGTATATAATGTCAAGATGTTTCAAGAATATCTATTTAAGATTTTAACTTCTTAATCTAAGTAGTATATATTAGATTAAGCTTTTAATATTGATTATGATACAGTGTGCTTAGATATTGTCTTGTCAAACATTTTATTTAGGAAATCATGATGTGATGACTCCAATGGTTGATATACTTATGAAACTTTTCCGAAATATGGTGAATGTGAAGATGCCCTTTCATCTGACCCTGTTAAGTGTGTGCCTCTGCAACCTGAAAGCACTGAATACTGCTAAGAAAGGGACTATCGATTATTATTTAACATCATCATTATCGACGACTTCACGCTCTGGGAAGCGCAGTTTTGTAAGTACACTGTTTGATTTGTGTGGTTAACTTACAAGTCTAAGTTTGTGTTCCATTGATACAATTTAGAGATTCTTTCAGGTGATCTTGCTCGAATGACTTACTTGTATATTGGACCCATTACATAGCATCGCTGGATGAAAGAGAAAACCACTGTGGAGGTTCCAACTTGTTTTGGAAGTGCTAACTTCTAAAAGTTTGGAGCAGCTTTTCTCCAAACACCACACTACTGATAGCCATAAGGAACTAATAGCAGCAGTCTGTCATCATGAAGGACTTAACAGAAAATAGCAGGATTCTACTGATGAGAAAATTACCTTTTCTTCTGACATTGATCTTGAAATTTTTTATGAACTACCGGAAGAGGTGCAAAAAGAATATGATTAGCTAATAAATGTGAAAATATTTCCAGATATTGAAAATAAAAATATTATACATAAGCTACCAGTATCCCTTCATTGTTTTTGTTAAAGTATTTACATTTTCCTAGTTTTAAAATTATATTGAATTTTGATAGCAAGATTGATATGACTACTCATTCTACAGTGGTAGAAATTAAGAGTGTGGCAATAGAGAAGCAGAGGCCTGTCATATTTTCAAGTGACTAAAAACAAAACCCTATATATACGGCCATTTAGCAAACCTCTAGTTACTAAATATGGGATGCTTTAAAAATAATCATATTTTACTAAGTTGTTCTTGCCTACAGTTAACTGTTAATTTAAAATGTTTTTATTATTTTTGTTTTAATGTTTAATTAGTATAATTTCAGCAATATTTTTATTTACATTTGAGTTTAAAATGAGAAAAGAATACTGTTACAGAAATAATGAATCAGCACCCTCTTCAAATTCCTTTTTTCCTGTGGCCCTTTTATTCCCTTTATTAACTGAAGTTTAAAAAGGTGTTTGCTTTTTACTTTTTAATCTGTAGAATCAGAATTATAAGACTTTAATTTGTACTGGTATTAGGAGGTAAATATAAGTAGAAGTACCTTGTACATGTCTGGTATACAGTAAATACAGTGTGTCAGATCTCTCTTCCTTTTACTTTTATGAAGTTATTGTTATATTGATGTTTCCTGAATTATATTTGACTGTGAATACATTTTCATGGTGCTCAAAACTAGAGAGAAAATTTAAGTGAAAAATTTTATGCAGAAAATTTCTGCAAATTAGGGGGCAGCCGAGGTGGCTCATTGGTTAAGCATCCGACTTCGGCTCTCAGGTCATGATCTCACAGTTCATGGGTTCAAGCCCCACGTCAGGCTCTGTGCTGACAGCTTAGAGCCTGGAGCCTGCTTTGGATTCTGTATCACCTCCTCTCTGCCCCCTCTCCTGCTTGCACTCTCTCTCTCTCTCTCAAAAATAAATCAACATTAAAAAAAACCCTTAAGGGGTGCCTGGGTGGCTCAGTTGGTTGAGCGTCTGACTTCAGCTCAGGTCATGATCTTACAGTTCATGGGTTCGAGCTCCATGTTGGGCTCCGTGCTGACAGCCAGCTCAGAGCCTGGAGCATGCTTCAGATTCTGTGTTTCCCTCTCTCTCTGACCCTCCCCTGCTCACACGGTCTCTCTCTCGCAGAAATAAATAAAACGTTAAAAATTTTTTTTAAATAAAAAAATTTAAAAACTCTTAAAAATATAAAGAAAAATTATGCAAATTAGAGCTGAAGGTGTTTTTAAATTTTTATTTTATGTAAAGGTAAACTTATATTTTAGTACTGACAGTGGATTTTTATCATAGAATTTTTTTTTCCTTCTGTTATATGTTATACTTCACAACAGGGATTGTGAGAAAATCAGCCCTTGATGTTCTATGTATATATTTATATATTTTTAGATACCTAAGGGTATCTATGAATCATTTACTTTTCTGGGCCACCATTCCTTTATTCACAGAATTGGAAATTTGAAAACACGATTGTTAAGGTCCTTTCCAAGTTTCCAAATACCTACTTATCTTTTGGCTCAATGCTATGTAGGAAGGAAACCTCTCCCTAGAACAGTGAATAAAGATGCACACAATAATGTGACTAATTGTGGTGGATTTATCATCTCTAGTTATTTGGAACTGGCCAAAAGAATTAAAATTATTGATTAGGATAGAAACATGTTGGTCAGATAATGGCTATATTCATGCTTCAGCAGTATGAATATTTAAAAGATATCAGATATCTTAAATTACTGTGTTATCCTTGTGTTCTAGAAAATGAAAGACTCTCACATGGAAGATTCTTCCAAAGACAAAGAAACAAATTGGGATTTTTTACCATCTGGAAGAATTGAAAGTACAAAAACTGGGGAAGCTCCAATAGATACTACACATTTTTCTAAAGAAAAAGACACTGATGAATTCCCACTCTGGTCACTTCCTGAAGGCATTGACCAAGAAGTCTTTAAGCAGCTTCCAGTAGATATTCAAGAAGAAATCCTTTCTGGAAAATCTGGAGAAAAAGTTCAAGGCAAAGGAAGTTTGAATTGTCCATTACATGCCTCTAGAGGAGTATTATCTTTCTTTTCTACAAAACAAATGAAAGATAGTCCCTTAAATCCTAAAGATCATTTATCCAATAGCAAACAGATATCTTCTTCCTGTGAACCAGGAACATCAGGTTTAAATAGCAGTGGTTCCTCTTCTCCGTCTAGCCAAAAGGATTATTCACATTATTTAGACAGTAGATTAAAAGATGAACGAATGAGTCAAGGACCTAAAGAATCTCAAGGATTTCACTTTTCAAATACAAACCCTGCTGTCTCTGTTTTCCATTCATTTCCAAATTTGCAGAGTGAGCAACTTTTCTCCACAAACCGCACTGCAGATAGCCATAAGGAGCCAATTGCAACAGTCTCTCATCATGAAGGACTTAAAGAAAATAGAGAGCAAGATTCTACTGATGAGAAAATTACCTTTCCTTCTGACATTGATCCTGAAGTTTTCTATGAACTACCAGAAGAGGTACAAAAAGAGCTGTTGGCACACTGGAAGAGAACAGGATCAGATTTCCACATTGTACATAAATAAGCATCTTCAGAAAAAAGGTCTAGAAAGCAAAGGAAAGGCCATTGTTCTCAGATTTAGCAGTTTATTAAGCTCCTCTAAATCAAACACTAATATTCAATAATGTAGAAAGCTAATATAAAATGTTTCAGATGAAAGCACATGTAGTAATGGGAAGTAAATTCTGGCACAAAACATAAAAAATATTTATAACAGAAGACATAATGTAAAATTACTTTCTTATTTCTAAAGATATTTTATATTGCTTTTCAATAAAAAGAATATCATGGCTAGTACATTTCCCATAAATTAGGGGGTGGGGGTGGGAGATACATATGCCTATATATAAAAAATAGGGTAGCCAAATCATTGCTATGATGTACCAAAGAACATTTTTTTTTTCTGTGAAATAATGGAATGGCTCAAGAAATTTAATGCATCAGGAAACCTTCCAAATAAGAAATTCTGCTGCCGTCTTTTACAAATACAGTTATCTTTGGCTGATGTACTATGTACTGTTTAATAAGTTGATTTTTTAAAAAAATACCAAAGCAATGTATGTTCAATTAATGTTTCTGAGTATGCTAGAACTTACTACAATGAAGTTGTATAGAAGGCACTCAATAAATGAATGAATGGTATGGCAGGGGCCAGGTGGGAATTTGGGCAGGGGAGTGTACATGTTGCAGAGAACTGGAAGGAGCTCTCCATCCAGGTAAATTAAGGGGAGGATGGACCCCAAAAAGGCAATGTGATAGGTTTTTAGAATACTAGATAATGGAGGAAGTCCATTTCCTTCTGGCTCATCTGTAGAGTTTTAAAGTAATGATTAGATGTTTTTGCATCTTCTTATTTGTGGAGATAAGACGATTGATGTCATACCTATAGCAGATATGTGTAGTCACTAAATTGAGAGATGTCCTCTTTTTTCCCCGTTGCTCATTGCTTTCTCCTTTTGTCTGCAAGATTAAGAATTGGGTATAAGATTGTGGACATCTTGTAATTTGCAAGACATGAGGAAGTTTCTAGAACACCTCAAAGTATACCTCAGCACTGATTTAGAAGAGGCCTGTTCTCAAGTTTGTAACCTTTGCAGATATAATCTAAAGACAATAAAAATTAAGTACACAAATGTCAATCAAGAATAGCATAAAAGATTCTATTAGGTAAGACGTTTTAAGTAGGTTTTAGATTTCTTGAAATTTGAAAATTCCTTTCTTAAGGATTTTTAACAGGGAGTTTTAGCATTGTCAAAAACAACCTGGAGCAAAAACATCAAAAGGTACTCATAAGTATTTAGTACTCTGCATCAAGGACTCTGGAATTTTCTACATGTAGTATACTGGTAAGGTTGTTAAATTGATAAAAAGAATATATTTTTATGTAATACATTTTTTGAAAGTTTCTAATAATCCTTGTATTATTTCAGCCAGAAATTATTAGCTAGAAAGGTTTAAAAGAAAAAAAACGGCTAAGAAGAGTGAAACAGATTTGGCTAGTTTAAAAGGAATATAAAGTAATAGTTAAAAGTGCACCTTCTGAAGACAGAACGCAGTGGGTGTATCACAGTGTTGCTACGTATTGTGTCCTTTAGTCTTTCAGCATCTTTGTGCCTCCTCATTCTGACTTTTTAGGTTATCTTTTATTTCCATCTCCTTTTAATCTTTTAACTATTTTACATTCTTGTTTTAAACTGACCAAAACTATTTTATGCCTCTTTGGTTTTCTACAGATTTGCTGTTAATGTTTGGAGATGTAAATTTCCTTTATTAATCTCAGTATATGCTGGCTTCTGGTATCTTTCACATTATTTCTGTAAAATTTTTGGCCACTAGTTATCCAAATATAGCTTTTCTATTCTTCTAGGATTCTGATTGCACAAATGATGGCCTCTCTTATTCCACCCTTCATGTTCATTAATCTCATAGTTTTCATCTTGTTTATCTGTGCTGTATTTTGGTTAACTTCCTCAACTCTGTCTCTTGTTCATTAATTTGCTTTTCAGCATTGTCTGATCTACTGTTTAAAACACTAATGATGGGGGAGTGCCTGGATGACTCAATTGGTTAAGCGTCTGACTCTTGATTTCAGCTCAGGTCATGATCTCACGGTTTGCTCCGCAGTAGCAGCGGGGAGTTGGCTTGGGATTCTGCCTCTCCCTCTTTCTCTGCCCCTGCCCTACTCACTCTTACTTTTTATCTAAAATAGATAAATAAACTTAAAAAAAGAAAACACTAATGATGGTTTTAATTTTAGTAATTATGTTTTTATTGAATTCTTTTTCTAATCTTCCTGTTTATTCATTATAGTCTCATCAGTCCATTTCTAACTTTTAAAAACTCATAAATATTTTATATTTTTAATCATTTCAATATTTTAAGTCTTTTTAAGTCTAAGTTTTTGGATATTGTCATGTACCATTTTGGCCATAAACCATACTGTTTCCTTGTATGTGGCTAAGCTTAGTCTGTGGGAAGACAAAGGACCTAAATTGTGCATGCTTCCCTTCAGATATGATTTATATTTGCTTCCAGTAGGCGGTACCAACCCATCTGGCACCTCAGTAACCCTTTCCAGGGCCCTTCCTGCATGGTTGTCTTAGTTTGTCTTATTTTCAGCTCCCTGGCCTTGCTACTGTCCCAAGGTTTTGTCTTCAGAGGTGGATGGCAGGCTGCTCTCAGCCTTTGCCATCAGGGTGAACCGCACCTTTCAAGTTTTTTTTTGCCTGATGCTTCCTGATCCTTTCCTGCTTTTGTTTCAGCTCATTGTTTTCCTCCCTGTGATTGTAGGAGATTGAGGCCTAGAGATTCTCAACCAACAATGAACTAAAAAGTGTGTTTTCTCCAGAACTAGCATTTTGTATTGGGAGGTCTGAAAGTATCTGTCTCACCATAGTGCCGAACTGCAAATCTGTTTGGATTTATTTTTTCCATATTGTTTGGTGCTTTCTGTTTTTCTCTTTTCTTTTTTTTTTTTTAAATTTTTAATGTTTTTTATTTATTTCTAGGAGAGAGAGAGACAGCGTGAGCAGGGGAGGGTCAGAGAGAGAGGGAGTCACAGACTGAAACAGGCTCCAGGCTCTGAGCTGGCAGTCAGCACAGAGCCCGACGCGGGGCTCGAACCCACGAACCGCGAGACCATGACCTAAGCGAAAGTCGGACGCTTAACCGACTAAGCCACTCAGGCGCCCCTGTTTTTCTCTCTTATATGCTATGCTTTTTTTCCCATTCTTTCTCTCATCTTTTTGGATTGCTTGAATTTTTTATTATGTATTTTCCCTTGACTGATTTGAAATGTAAACATTCTAAGTACTCTTGATTACTTAAAAAAATTCTACATACTTAACATCTCCAAATGGTAAATACATGTACCCTCATTCCAAAAATCACAAAGTCATTAAAATATGTTAATTCTGATCAGATTCCTTTAGTTTTTTATTAACCTCCAAATTGCATATCAGTATTTTATAGAGTTAATGTTTAGGTTTGCACACATGATTATCTCCCCCGCTCTTTCTTGCATATAAGAAATTCATTCCTGGGGTGCCCAAGTGGCTTAGTCATTTGGGTGTTTGACTTCGCCTCATGTCATGATCTCACAGTTGATGGGTTCAAGCCCTGTGTCAGGCTCTGTGGTGACTGCTCAGAGCCTGGAGCCTGCTTCAGATTCTGTGTCTCTGTCTCTCTCTGCCCCTCCTCCGCACGTACACACACACACACACACACACACACACACACACGCACTCTCTCTCTCTCTCTCTCAGAAATAAATAAAAATGTTTAAAAAACTTCATTCCTTCTGAGTAGAATTCACTTTCTAAAATGTCTTTAGAACTGTGGATTTTAAGTTGACTTTTTTGGGCTATTTTAAGATGTTCACTTTTATCTGTAAAAGTCTGTAGTTTTTATTATATGCCTAGCTATAGATTTCTTTTTATCATGTTTGGGATTTAGGTGCTTTCTGAATCTGCCAATTTATATCTTCATCAAATCTAGATTAATTTCAGTATTTAAAACTTTGTTGTGCAGTCTACATACAGAAAAGTACAGAAGTTAGTGGGTAATTAAATTTTTTAAAATGTTTGTATTTTTGAGAGAGTGGGGGAGGGGCAGAGAGAGGGAGACACAGAATCCAAAGCAGGCTCCAGGAACCCTTGCTGTAAGCACAGAGCCCGACGTTGGGTTCAAACTCATAAATCATGAGATCATGACCCGAGCAGAAGTTGGACACCCAACTGACTGAACCACCCAGGTGCCCCAGTTAGTGGGAAATTATAAGCAACAACTATGTAACTAGGTCAAGAAATAAAACATACCAAATGATCAGGAAGTCCAGAGATTTTTGTTTATTTTTGATTATGTAACTGATCCAGAAGCGGTTTGCGGTTGGGGGTGCATCAAATTGAACACAACCCAAGGAAATGTTGAAAGCAAAGAACCTTTTATTGCTTATTGTTACAAGTGAGAAGACGGAGATAGCTCACAAAGAACTGTCTCACCATGCTGTTAGTACAGGAAGCTTTTATTCAGTGAGGGGCGGGAGCAAGGGAGTTCGCATGGCCGCTTTTGGTTCAGTTGTGGGTGTGTAACATGTCGGGGGGGAGGGGCTAGTGCATACATCATGTGTTCAAAAAATGGCAGAAAACTCCACCCATAGAAGGAGATCTTAGTACCATAATGAGCTAAATATAATTTCAGGACAACGCAGGGGGCTTTTGTGCCGGTCCTCAGCTGCAGTCCAGCTCAAACTAGCTCAGATGAGGGTTTATTAGGTGAGACACACCTAGCAAGAGGCTAACAGGTAAAACACCTAGTCAAGCTCCTTCTTGGCTGGAACTTTTGGGTCTGGAAAAACAAAACCCAGTTGTCCCTGGCTTTTGTCCCTCCCCCGTCTGCCTTCTGCCGATGCCGCCTTTGAGTAACTTTGAGTTGCATCCTAGCTAACGGTTGTTTTCTTTTTAAATTTAGATGTAATTGACATATTCCAGATGCACAATATAATTTTTCGATATTTATATTGCAAAATGATCACCACAGTAAGTCTAGCATCTGTCACCTATTCATAGTTACATTTTTTTTTTTTTTTTTTTTTGCCTTGTAATGAGAACTTTTAAGATCTAAGGAAGTCCAGAGTTTTTCTTGGGGTTTCATCATGTGGGGAGGGTTTAGTAAATCATTGACTCTGTGGTTAAACTCTGACTCCAGTTCCCCAGGGCTTCTACCGACCCTGGATGTCAGGACGGCACAAAGTCTCAACATTCTAATCATGTGGTTGGTATTTCTGTTGTGGGCTACTGCCATCCTAAGTCTTCCTGTTGGCATAACCTATCTAGCCCCCCCTCGCCCCCCCTCCCCATAAGTCACCTCATTAGCATACACCATGATGAATAAGAAAGACACAATTGTTTGGGACATTCTAAGAGGTTTAGGAGCTCCATGCTGGGAACCCTGGATAAGGACCAGATAAATTCTACCATGGAATACTTTGAAATAAGTTTTGAGATGTTTTATGGTCCCAAATGTGCCCTATCTTAGTAAATGTTCTGTGTGCACTTGAAAAGAATATGTATTTTGCTGCTGGATGGAATGTTGTATAAATGTCAGGTTTAGTTAATGTTCAAGTCTTCTGTATCTTTACTGATTTTTGGTATATTAATTTCTGAGAGGAGAGTATTCAAGTGTCCCACTATAATTACGTGTATCTTTTTCTCCTTGCTGTTGTATATCAATTTTTGCTTCCGGTTATTTGGAGACACATTCAGGGATATTATATTCTGATCAATTGGTCCTTTTATTATTCTGAAATGACTTTCTTTATCTCTGATAAATTCTTTGCTCTGAAAACCAGTTTCCTGATAAGAGCCACTATAGTTTTTTAAAAAAATTAATGTTAGACTAGTGTCTTTTCCCATCGTTTTAACCTATTTGTATGTTTACATGAAAAATGAGGTTTTGGGGGGCTACACAACAGATAGTTGGGTCTTTTTCATTTAGTCTGATATCTTTGCCTTTCAACTGAGGTTTTTGACCATTTATATTAACATAATGACTGATACAGTTTTGTTTAAATCTACCAGTCTGCTATTTATTTTCTATTTTCACCATGTTTTCTTTGTTCCCTTTCTCTTGAGACTTTTACTGGGATTGAGTATTTTTTTTTAAATCATTATGTCTTTTATCTTTGTTGGATTATTAACTATAAAACTCTGCACTCTTAGTGGTTGCTTTAGGGTTGATACTATATATCTCTAACTACTGCTTTATGTTTAGGGGCCTTCCACCAATATACTTCCATTTCTCCCAACCTGGCCCTTGTGCTCTTGTTACTATACGTGTTTACTCCTCCATACCTTGTAACTCCATATTTTTATTATTTTTATTTTTGCTTTATACAGTCAAGGGGAAAAAGGCTATTAAATATACCCATATTTCTGGTACTCTTCATTTATTTGTATAGATTCATATTTCCATCTGGTATCTTTTTTTTCTGCCTGGTGGACTTTAACTTATTTTTACAGTACAAGTCTGCTGGGCCTGAATTCTTTCAGCATTCTTAGGGCTTATGGCTTATGTCTTATGTTTTTATTTTACCTTTATATTAAAATTTTTTTTTTAAATATTTTTTATTTATTTCTGAGAGAGAGACAGCATGAGCAGGGGAGGGTCAGAGAGAGAGGGAGAAACAGAATCTGAAGCAGGCTCCAGGCTCTGAGCTAGCTGTCAGCACAGAGCCTGACGCGGGGCTCAAACCCATGAACTGTGAGATCATGACCTGGGCCAAAGTTGGACACTTAACCAACTGAGCCACCCAGATGCCCCATACCTTTACATTTTTTAGGATAGTTTTGCTGAGTATAGAATTCTAACTTGACAGGTTTTTTCTTCTCTTCTTCAAAGATGTTTGTTCATGTCTTTTGATTTGGCATTGTTTCCAAAATGAAGTCTACTGCTAGTTTCATTGGTTCTTCTCTAAATAATCTGTGGTTTTTAAGGGGGAGGGTGAGTAGGGATCTCATTGCCTTTAAGGTTTTCTCTTTATTTTTAAGAAATTTTAAGAAATTTTGTTATGATTTTCTTTGGTACAGTTTTATTCATGTTATGTTTGGTATTTATCAAGCTTCTGGAATCTGTTAATTTATAGTGTTCATCAAATTTGGAAAAATTTCAGCCATTGTTTCTTCAAATATTTTTATGTCCTCCACCTTCTTCTTTGGGTACTTGGATAAGACATTTCCAGGGTGCTTCAGGTTGTTATATAACTCACTGATATTCAGTTCATTTTTTTCAGTCTCTTTTTTCCTGTCTCTCTGTTAACTCTTGAAGAATTTTCATTGCTCTGTCTTCAAGTTCATGAATTATTTCTTCCATAATAGCGAATCTGCTGTTATTTCTAGTCAATTCAATTTTCAAGTCAGACATTTTATTTCTTTGGATATCTGATTTGGGTTGTTTTAAAAAAATTTTTTAATGGTTATTCAGTTTTGAGAGGCAGAGAGAGAGAGAGAGAGAGAGGCAGAGAGAGAGGGAGACACAGAACCTGAAACAGGCTCCAGGCTCTGAGCTGTCAGCACAGAGCCTGACATGGGGCTCAAACTCACAGACGGAGAGACCACGACCTGAGCTGAAGTCACACGTTTAATCAACTGAGGCACCCAGGTGCCCCTGATTTGGGTTGTTTTTATATCTTCCATGTCTCTACTTAATGTACTCAATTTCTGGAATTTCTGTAGCTATTTAGGCAACATAGTAAATTAGATGTGTACAGAATCATTGCGTTACTGAAGTAGTGGGTTCTGGGGTTGGCCTCCAGAAACACAGCTGAGAACTAGATGGAGCCAGTCTGCCAGGTGAGCTGTCATTTGAAGCAGTTGATGAAACTATGAATTTAAGGAGCTGGACTTGATGTGCTATTACCACTGCCAGGGCTTGACAGTGAGAAGGCTGGAGAACAGTTACCTGCAAGTGTGTCCCAGTAACCAGGGACAGGCCATCAGGAAGACACTGCTGCCCCTGTCATGGATGCACCTGCCTTTTGGCACAGAAGAATCTGGCAGCAGGTGGGTCCTTTCTGGCCAGCAGAAACAACAATAGAAAAATAGGAAAAATGGCCTCTGCCTCATTCAACTCTCAGAAGACTTCATCCAGTGGGTGTAACCTAAATGCCTCCAGAAGAGTAGGTGAAGTCAAGCTGGGGGATGCATGATTGATTGATTGATTGATTGATTTAGCTTTACATCCTCTTTAGTTAGAAGCAAGGTAGAATGGAGGTGAACAAGCCAATACACAGAATCTGTCAATTGTGTCAATTGGGTGTGTGTATAATTGAATTTTTATTCAATTGTGGTTAATTGAATTTTATTCAAAAGTGGTTACGACAGTATGTTTGTCTCCTAGTGGCAATTTTTTATATTGTATTATAGACTTGTACTGTGATAAAATTCAGCCTGCACTTGAATTATCTAAACTAAATTTATGTGGATGCAGATCTATCGAGGTAGAAAAATTTGAGAAGTTGATAGAATATTGAATCTTCAGACTTAATCAGATTATAGTATTCTAGTTTGGTGTCATCAACTTTTTTGATGTATCACCCTAGCAGTGAAAAGAACGGGGAGTCATACACTCCCAGTATCTGTGTATTTAACTAGGGATACACCAAAGTTTAGCTTTAGTCCTGGTATCCAGCCAAATTCAGTTCTTTGGTTTGGAAGCAGTTAAATAATCAACTACTTTAGCATCATGTGTGGCTTTAGTGAAATTGTGCATGAAACCACCACATGATTATATAGGTTGCCATCATATCTAATCATTGTTAATGATTCTAGTCATAAAAATAAGGCATAAGATTTTTTATTAGCATCTGAGTGTTCAAATATAAGTAAGCTTTCCAGATGTAACCACATAAAATCTCATGAGCTTCTTTTTGTAATTCCATCAAAATATAAATTTGTAATTGTTATTGCAAAGTAAGTTGTTGCAGTAATTGGTGAATATGACAACTATTAATTTTATGTAGAAAACAGTTACTAATTTTCAAGTTATTGAATAGGGAAAGAGATTGATAGAAGATGTGGGTGTGTGTGTGTGTGTACCATATTATCTATAAAACATGAAATCTTGCCATTAGTGAGTACATGGACAGCCCTAGAGAGTATTATGCTAAGTGAAATAAGTCAGGCAAAGAAAGACTAATACCATATGATTTCATTTGTACATGGAATATAATAAACACAATGAAGAAATAAATAGGCTCATAGATAACAGAATAAACTGGTGGTTGCCAGTTGGGGAGTGAGTGAAATAAGTGAAGGAGATTAAGAGGTACAAACTTCCAGGTATAAAATAAGTTACAGAGAGGAAAAGTACAGCATAGGGAATATAGTCAATAATATTATAATAATATTTGGTGACAGATGGTGACTGCTCTTATTGTTAGCACTGAGTAATATGCAGAATAATTGAATCATATCGTACACCTGAAACTAACGTATGTCAACTATACTTCAATAATAAATATTTTAAAAGATTGAATTGATATTGAGAGAGCACAATTACTAACTATATGATGGACATACATTCTTTTTGAGTCAACAAAAAAAATGTGTGGTTGTTTTGTGGCATTATTTTGGTAGTAATGCTACCCAACTTGGTACTGAAGGTGGGTAGCCATACAGCAAAATCCTAAATTATATCTATTGGCTTCTGGACAATAGCAAGTTGAACAAGCTGTTAGCTGAGGCTTGAATAATAGTGAGGAAACTACATTATTAAGAAGTCGTTATGAAACATTTGATAAAACAGCTGTTTGTGCTGTCTTAGAAAATAGAAAATAGGGGCCCCTGGGTTGCTGAGTTGGTTAAATGTTCGACTCTTGGTTTTGGCTCAGGTCAAGATCTGTTTCATGAGTTTGAGCCCAGCTTGGGGCTCTGAGCTGGCAGCAAAGAGCCTGCTTGGGATTTTCTCTCTCTTCCTTTCTCTCTGCCCCTACCCTGCTTGCACTGTCTATGTCTCTCTCAAAAATAAATAAACTTAAAAGAAAGAAAGAAAACAAAATAAACCTGATGAACTTTGGCTTTGGACAAGGAAGTCTGCAGGCAAAATGTAGAAAGTGCCACCTGGCGGTGTATAGCTGTATGGGCTAAAGTACTACTACACAAAAGAGTTGAACTTTGAAAGGAAAGAAAGAAGGAAGGAAGGAAGAAAAAGAAAAAGGAAGAGAGAAAGAAAAGAAAGAGGAAGGAAGGAAGAGAAAGAAGGCAAAGAAAAAAGAAAAGGAGATGGTTAGGTTGCAAGCAGAATTATATAATACGTAAAGGTAGCGTTACTAAACTGGAAAATAAAACTGTTGCCTTATCTCCAGCCAGCTCAGCTAGCAAAGTCTTAATGTAAGACATGGGCACATATCAAACATCAAATCAAGATTGTGACTACCAGATATATTTTTTATTCATATATTTTTTTTATGTTTATTTTTAATAACTTGTGACACTAGCTAACACACAGTGTATATAGCATAGTCTTGGCTTTGGAAGTAGATTCCTGTCACTTACATACAACACCCAGTGCTCATCCCAACAAGTGCCCTCCTCAATTCCCATCTCCATTCAGATATTTTGATAATACAGTTCTGAGTTGAGTTTCAGGTGGTGCTAAGTAGATCTTCTCAAGTGGACAATAGCTTAAGGGTGTGATCCCACAGAAACCTGATCCAAAAACCTAGCAGTGAGAAAATCTAAACCCAATTATAGATGTGGCTTTTGGGTGTGTAAGGGACCCTAACCAGACAAGAAAGCTCAGAAGTTTTTTTTTTAATGTTTTATACATTTCTGAGAGAGAGAGAGAAAGAGAGAGAGCGAGCGAGCAAGCATGAACAGGAGAGGGTCAGAGAGAGGGAGACATAGAATCCGAAACAGACTCCAGGCCTGAGCTAGCTGTCAACATAGAGCCCAATACGGGGCTTGAACGCACGAAGCATGAGATCATGTCCTGAGCCGAAGTCAGACACTTAACCGACTGAGCCACCCAAGTGCTCCTGAAAGCTCAGAAGTTTTAAGGAAAGTGTTACTAGCAAAACATACCAATTGCTTGGGCTAAACGATGATCACACTATAAAAACATCTCTTGGCCTTTGACTTTCTATGGCATGAAGAAGCTCGAGAGTTACTCAGCAGCGAACAAGGATCATGTCTTCAGAAAGAATAAAGGAGAGTGATGGGAAAAGAAGCACATCTCAGAGTAACCAAAGGCTGTGGGGAACCCTGAGTCAGGGAGCCACTCCCAGAGAGCAGTTAGAGATTGGGCTCCAGTCAGGGAAGGCTCTCCATTGCCAGAACAGTAGGCCCAGCAGGGTATCGAAATGGCCAGGACCCAGAGACTTCACACTCCCCTTTCTTCTCCCTTTCCAATGGAACTGTTTATTGTGGCTATTTGTTCCTTTTTAATTATGCATACAATATACACATATATATTAGGGTGCGTGTGTGTGTGTGGAGGCAGGGGGCATGTTTCTTCTTTTCACTTCACAGATCTCTGGATCAAGAGGAGCTACATCTGGATCTGACATATATCGTGAAATCCTAGACGTGAGGGCTGATGCTGTGATTTATGACACCTTTGGGGGCCCTGGAATGAGTGAACGTATTTTGCATGTGGAAGGAATGTGGTTATCACCACAGTGTGTGGTGTCATAGATCAGTTGCATTAGTGGTCTCACATCTCCACCTCTTGGATTTATGCTCCTTTACCATATAACTCCACAGTTTCAATAAAAGGCAGGTTCTAGGGGCACCTGGGCGGCTCAGTTGGTTGAACGTCCAACTTCAGGTCAGGTCATGATCTCGCAGTTAGTGAATTCGAGTCCTGCATTAGACTTTGTGCTGACAGTACAGAGCCTGCTTCAGATTTTCTGCCTCCCTCTCTCTCTGCCCCTCCCCCAAATAAACATTTTTAAAAAGGCAAGTTCTATTTCTTTGCTTATTGATTACAAGTTTGGCCATGTTACTCACTTTGCCAATGGGACGTTAGACTTGAACAAGCACAATGTTTCCACTTTCTTCACTCACCATCATGAGAACATGCTTGGCCTAGGCTGCTGGAGGATGGGACAAAGCACAGCTCAGTGTCTCCAATTGTCTGTCCTTCCTCAGATGACCCATAGCCAATTGCTGGGCATGTGAGGGAGCCCAGCTGATCTCAGCCTAAATTACCCACAGAGTTAACGGATAAAGTCAATTGTTACATGCCCCTGAGGTTTTTTGATTATCTATTATACATTCTTATTGTGGCAATTGGTAGTCATACAATAATTTATTATAATATACTGGATGAATCATCTGCATCACAATTTATTAAAATGATTATTGTGGACTGCCACACAAACCTGTATGTTTTATGGTAACAAATATGTGTAGTGTCTGCAGGGAGTCTAGTAACTGACAATACTGAGAAATTATTTTTCCCTGCATTCTGTCAAACTTTAAAGTGTTGACTTCTAAATTCTTTTAGCAAAATTGTAATAATTATTTTTGGATAAACTGTAGATTTATCCTTATTTAGCATCATTTTATGATGATGATAATAGGAATTGGCTTTGATTTGGCCAAAAACTTATTATTTATTATTAAATAGTTGACATATAATATTGTGATGGTTTCAGATGTAGAAGAGTGATTTGATATCTATATACATTATGAAATAGTCACCACAATAAATCTAGTTACCATCTGTCACCATACAGCGTTGTTACAATATTATTGACTACATACCTTATACTGAATATTTTATCTCCATGTCTCATTTATTTCATAATTGGGAGATTCTACCTGCTAATCCGCTTCACTTATTTTGTCCACCCCTTCCACTCTGGAGACCATCAATTTGTTCTCTGTATCTATGGGTCTGTTTCTGTGTTGTCTGTTAATTCCTTTGTTTTGTTTTTTAAGGTTCCACACTTAAGTGAAATCACATGGCATTTGTCTTTCTGTCTGACTTCTTTCATTTAGCACAATACCCTCTAGGTCCATCCATGTTGCTACAAAAGGCAGGACTTCATGTTTTGTCTTGTTTTTTCCTTTTTGGGCTGAGTAATATTCCACTGAGTAATACTCCATTGTGTGTGTATATATATATGCCACATCTCCTTTATCCATTTGTCTATTGATGGACGTTTAAGTTGCTTCCATATCTTGGCTATTGTAAAAAAATGCTGTAATTGACCATATGGGCTGCATATGTCTTTTCAAATTAGTGTTTTCATTTTCTTTGGAAAAACATTTAGCTGTGGAATTGCTGGATTATATGATAGTTTTAATTTTTTGAGGAAGAGCTATAGTATTTTCCATAGTGGCTGCACCAATTGGCATCCCATCAACAGTGTGTGAGGGTTCTCTTTTCTTCACAACCTCACCAGCACTTGTTAGTGCAGAATTGTTAAGCTGCTTTTATTTTTCATATTATTTGGATGACGATGTTATCTTCAAACTTATATATGGAGTTTTTGTTATTATCGATGGTACCTTCCAGAATTCGTAGCTATTTAGAAGTAATTGAGATGGTAAAACACTATAATATATAGGAATAAGGACAAGGAGAAGGAATCAAAGATATAGAACTTATTTCTTTGGTATTACATTTTACCTTCAATAGGAGAAAAGTTCATTAAATATATTATTTTCTTGTTTATAAAATGGGGAAAATACTAAATTTTTTGCTTCCTGGTTTCAAAATCATTTGCATTTCTTGGAATATATGTACTGGTTGAAAATGTGTACTTTTGAGATTTCCGTGTTTATGGCGTTGATGTATGGCTACGAGGCTCTCAGTCTTCTGCAAGTATAATCTAAATTGGAAAACAGTGAAAGTGGCATTAGGTACTCACAAATCAGGCATAATCTGATTCATAGTATAATGGCATCTTTAATTATGTGTTTTGAAATTTTTATTAGAGAAGGGAAAATACTCAGAATCCAGTTTTAGGGAGAATAACATCCAAGGAGTTGGGGACAGAAGTCAGAGACTCCCTTTAGTTAAGCTGCTCTTCAAAATCTCAGTGGTTTCCTACATACTTCTAGCATCTTTCCCACTATGCCCCCCTGGCCCGCACCCCGCCAGGTTTCTGTGCATCCTCTCCCGCACAGAGGAAGCTAGAAGGTGCTTTTTAGAGGAGTTTGTGACTTTGCGATGAAAAATCTAAAAATGAAATGAAATGAAAAATTTCTTCATGAGAATGGTACTTCTGCATCTTCTTACACTTGAATTTTGGCATAATTTTCTGTGAAACATCAGAAGCTGTTCAAGCCACAACTCCAAAAATATGTGTACCTCTTTATAAGTTTGAGATTTGGCATATAATATGTATAAACAAAACTAGATATTTTTGTGGGGCTAAATATCTACCTAATAATTTCTGTACAACCAGAATAACAAATCTTGACCAGAGGAACTACTTGTGAAGACTATTAAACACGCATTTATAATGTAAATGCCTCAACTATATATTGGTATAATAGGTTATTAAAAATCAAATTAAAAAAAATGCTATTGACCATGAGACAGGTTTATAGTTTATGGGGTGCCTGGGTGGCTCAGTCTTTTGGAGTGTCTGACTCTTGATTTTGGCTCAGGTTGTGATCCCAGGGTTGTGGGATCAAGCGCTGTGCTGGGATCTGTGCTGAGTGTATGTCTCTCTCTCTCCTTCTGCCCCTCTCCCCTGTTTTTTTTTTTTCTAGGAGAGAGAGAGAGAGAGAGAGACAGCATGAGCAGGGGAGGGTCAGAGAGAGAGGGAGTCACAGACTGAAACAGGCTCCAGGCTCTGAGCTGGCAGTCAGCACAGAGCCCGACGCGGGGCTCGAACCCACGAACCGCGGGATCATGACCTAAGCGAAAGTCGGACGCTTAACCGACTAAGCCACCCAGGCGCCCCTGCCCCTCTCCCCTGTTTATGCTCTCTCTCTCTCTCATGTATATATATATGACTTTTGAGGACTTGGGTAGGTTTTTAAATTTTTGTTNCGGACGCTTAACCGACTAAGCCACCCAGGCGCCCCTGCCCCTCTCCCCTGTTTATGCTCTCTCTCTCTCTCTCATATATATATATATATATATGACTTTTGAGGACTTGGGTAGGTTTTTAATTTTTTTTTTGTTTGAGATAATTGTGCATTTAGATGTAGTTAATAAAAAATAATGCAGAGAGATGCCATATTCCCAGTTTCCCCCAATGATAATATTTTGCATCACTATAGCATAATATCACAATCAGGAAATCTATATTTTATTCCGATATCACCAGTCTTACATGCACTCATTTATGTGTGTGTGCTTAATTCCATGCAATTCTGTCACATGTAGATGGATTCATATGACCACCTCACATCAACACAGGACAGGTTTATCACAAAGATTCCTCCTCCTTCCCCTTCAAAGCTACAGCCACCTCCCTGCTTGCCCCCACCTCCTTGATCCCAGCAAATCTTTCTGTTTTCCATATCCGTCATTTTGTCAGTTCAAGAATGTTATCTACGTGGAATAATATACTATTTAACCTTCTGAGATTGGCTTTTTTCACTCAGCAGTATTCCCTTGAGACCACCTAAATTGTATCAATAGGTTGTCCCTTTGTATCTGTAGGAGCCCAACAGTGACCACAAGAAAGAATGGCTGGGCGGAGCATGCCTGCAAACAGGATGTTCTACCAGGGGGCCTGCACACAATATCCAAGGTTAACGGTCCGCTCGCAAACGAGGGAACGTGCCCTCCTTGAAAATAGGGAGGAGGCTGGAGTTCTGGGCAGGCTTCTTAGTAGATATGCTGTGGCCACTGTCTCCCTTTGTTCTCCCCATCCTTGGAATGTGCTTGGTTAGAAGAATGCGTTTCTTAGATTTTGGTATGTGTCCAGCTACCGGGGTATAAAAATAAACCGCACGAAGGCTCGGGGAGATTTTTCTCCCTCCGGCCGGAGTTGTGTCTTTGTCTGTCTTTGTGTGTCTTGTCTTTGTGTCATTTCATTTGCTACAGTATCGCTTAGGAGTATTTCATATGTGGATTTCTATAGTTCGTTCACCCATTAAAGGATATGTGAGTTGTTGCCTGTTTGGGGCTATTTATAACCAAACTGCTGTGAATATTTGTGTACTGTATTTTTAGTGAACATTTTCATTTCTCTGGGATACAGAGTACATTTGCTGGGTTGCATAGTAAGCACGTTCCATTTTGTAAGACACTGTAGTACTCTTTTCCGGAGTGGCTGGACCATTTTACATTTCTGCCCACAGTGTACGAGTGGTCCAGTTTCTCCACATCCTAACACTTGATATAATCACTAACTTAAAAAAATTTTTTTGGCCATTCTGACAAGCGTGTACTGATCACTCAGTGTGGTTATTATTTGCACTTACCTAATGGCCAGTGATGTTGAATATCTTTTTTGTGAACTTATTTGCCATCTACATATACTTTTCGTTGAAATGTCTTCTGTCCATTTTGTAATTGGATTTTTTAATACTGTTGAGTTTGGAAAGTGCTTCACATATTCTAGATATGAGTCCTTGACAGAAATGTGTCGCAAGGCTGCCGCTTCTCTTTTCATGTTCTTCACAGGAACACACACTGTTAATTTTGATTGAAGTGTTGGTTACTGTAACAAATTACCACAAATCTGGTGGCTTAGAAAAATTGTATACTCTCATAGGCCAGAGACCAGAGCCCAAAATCAAAGTGTCAGCAGGGCCACACTCCCTCCGAAGGCTCTAGGGGGAGAATTGTCCTTGCCTCTTCCAGCTTTTGGTGGCCCTAGGTGTTCATTATGATTAGATTTAGGGCCCACCCAAATAATCCAGGAGGATCTCATTTTGAGGTCTTTAATTACATCTGCAAAGATCCTTTTTCCAAATAAGGTCACATTCAAGGTTCGAGGGATTTGACAAGAACGTATCTTTTGGAGGCCACACTACAAAGGGGAAACCATTGAAATGCATTGGGTGTGCATGGAGGTGCAGCATCCTGCTGGGCCTTGGTAACACTGGGGATCAGGGAAAGGCAGTGGAGTGAATAGTGACCCACCCTTCTTTGCACTAGCCGCCTAAATCTTGTTGCTGCCATGTAGGGGTGGGGGGAAATGCTCACTTTGCCACAGGACCCCACTGACACTGCCTCAGGAGGGGTATCAAAAGACCACTACCTGCTTTTGTGGGGTGTAAGATGGAAAAATCAGCTTCCTGCTTGGTCAGCCTACACCGCCCGGAAGGGTAGTCGTAGTGTTACCTGCTCAACTTTGCTGACATCACAGGGTGGGGCTGGTCAGAGTCCCACCACCTGCATTATGGGATGAAACCATGGTGGAGTGTAAGTGCTTGTCCCACGGAAGCCAAAGGGTCAGGTGGTTGCAGGTTTAGGTTGATGTTTGGTTGGTGGAGATTTCGTTCCGTTGGGCCACCATTTTGTTCATAGCTACTCCCATAGCGAGGAGGGACTGGCTTTTTCTTGAAGCCTTTTGTTGTTGTTCATGCCTGCTGGGGGTTCCAGGCTGGAGGCTTCTGCAGTGCCTATATGGAAGGCAGTAAGGAGACCCCGGCAATGACTATGCCATCCCTCAAGTCCAAGGTTCCTAGTCAGTTTGCCTTCTTTTCATCCTATGCTTGAATCTCCCTGTGCTTATGTGCAATCTATTAGTTTTAAGGGGAAGGATTTGGGAGGAAGGGACTTTTACATCTCGGCCAAAACCAGAAATTGCTTCATGCAATATTCAATTTAAAATTTTAGGTATCATTCTTTATACTTTCTACTGGAATTCTTTTCAATTTTTATGTTCATGTCTCCTATAATTATCAATTTAAGCAGTAAGTGAAGAAAAAACAATTAGAAAAAAATTTTTAACGTTTATTTATTTTTGAGAGAGAGAGACAGAGATAGAGAGAGAGAGAGAGAGGGAGTGCGCAAGCAGGGGAGGGGCAGAGAGAGAGGGAGACACAGAATCTGAAACAGGCTCCAGGCTCTGAGCTGTCATCACAGAGCCTGACGTGGGGCTAGAATCCACGGACCACGAGATCATGACCTGAGCTGAAGTTGGACGCTTAACTCACTGAGCTACCCAGGCGCCCCAAGAAAAAACAATTTAAAATATATTTTAATTTTTAATTAATGCTGACCTCTCACTGTGTATGTTTTCTTACTGATTGTTTTGCAGGGCATTTTCCAGGGGGCACAAAACAAAAGATAAAAGTGCATTAAAGGACAGTTGTTATTAACATCATTCTTATATGATTTAAAACTATGTTGAATGCTGTTCTCCTGTACAACTATGAGTTCCTATTTTCACAAACTGCCTTCAGTAATTTGTACAAGGGTACTGTCTAGAATAGTTTAACAGCATTTATGCACATTGACTTGGAGGTGAGTGGCAGTTAATTGCCACACATGCTTTTCTATGGCCTCATTTCTTCCTTAGGAATGATGAATGACCGTTATGATGACATCCATGTCCTGATGGAATTTTTTGTGCCTTTATTCCGTCTTTTGCATTGAGGATGAAGCTTACTAAGCTGGAAGGCATGGTTGCTTCAATTACTGTTGGGGACAGTTTTCCTCTCATTTCTGTCTGGATAAACATCACTAGTTTGGAATGTGCTGGGTTCCTGTAAACAAAGAAAGCATTAAAAATATAAAGATTTTCAGCTTTATCTATTGAATTTATATTTTCATAGAAAGCAGGATCCTTGTCTTATTCACCATTAATTCCCTTCAGAGGGCTTATGATAGGGCAAGCTGTTACTGAAGGGAGAAAGGAAGGAATGTCACAAAAAAGGGCAGAGTGATTTGTATTGGTAAACATTTTACATGAAAATATTAAGTAACCAGACTATGCATTACTTTTTTAAATTACAAAACTAATATGTGCTTACAAAAATTTAAACAATACAGAATTTTCATAATTATTCTCCTTATCCTGTTTCCCAGAGATAATCACTATAATCACTATACTTTTGATTGTATCTTTTCAGACTATTGCCCATGTATATATAAAGAGAGCATTCCTATATGCATAAATGTACACCTACCCCACATATACACACATACAGATTTTTGTTTTTACAAAAATGAGATGTATTTTTCTGCAACCAGCTTTATTTTCCTCTTAGTAGGACAGCATGCATTTCTATTTTTGTTGAGACATACAGATTGGCTTAGATGTTTTTCATGACTGCATACAGTATTTCATTCTCTATTTAACCAGACCTTTATGGAGTATCATTTGGGTTGTTTCTCACTTTTTGCTGCTACTACAAATAAAGCTGCAATAAAACATCTTTGTAATGTATCCATTTGGATTTCTACAAATACATAGGCTTTCTAGGTCAAAGGTTTTGTGCATTTAACAGTTTGAAATATTCTTTCCAAATGACATTAGGAAGACTGTATATAATATTTCATATTCTAACCCAGTGATCTTCAAACTGGAGTATGTGAAGACTTCACATAGGATATGAGAGGATAATAACATTTATGAGAATACATTTTCAAATCTCTAACATCCACATGTACCTTTTTGCTAAGCTCATCTGAGACCATCTTTGGTGGAGATGTAGGCTTCTCCTTCCCCACCAGCGTGTTCATATCATTCTCTGTTGCTTTACAGAGCAAAGGCATACTTGTCATCTTCCCTGAATAGTACTGAATGATACTACAGTGCTTTACTCTGGCATGTAAAAATCTCTGAGGGGGTGCCTGGTGGCTCATTCAGTTAGGTGTCTGACTCTTGATCTCAGCTCAGGTCTTGATCTCATTTCCTGAGCCGAAGTTGGACGCTTAACTGACTGAGCCACTCAGGTGCCCCTATTTTGTAACATTTAGATACCCATGGTACAGGAAATAAAATGGATTTTTAAAATTAAATACTAATCTTTTTCAAAGAAGCATGGCAGGATGATTAATGAAAGAATTCAAACCATAAAATATATTCTTTTTAGAGAAAATTTTTATGTTTATTTTTGAAAGAGAGAGATGGAAGAGAGATGGTGCAAGCAGGGGAGGTACAGAGAGAGAGGGAGACAGAAGATGAAGCAGGATCCAGGCTCTGAGCTGTCAGTACAGAATTCGATGCAGCTTGAACTCACGAACCGTGAAATCATGACCTAAGCCACAATTGGATCCTTAACTCACTGAGCCACTCAGGTGCCCCAAAATATATTAGGATCAAATTATGTGAGGGGGAAAAATTAAGAATGTGGGATCAAGGAGAAAATGAATGATGTAAATTTCTGAGTGTTGAAGTTCTTATGTATTTTGAAATTGATAGTTATGGTAGGTTTCAAGTTATTATGGTAGTTAGAGTCTATTCGATATGCTTATAAGAGTGATATAATACTTTTTAAAAAGTCTCAATATTTAAAGTGCTATAAATTGCATCCTCTTAATTTAATCCTATGCAAAATTTTAATATCAACTTACAAATGTGCAAGGCGGAGCACAATTTTACAACATTCTTTTCAGGGGGTATGAAGACCACTGCTCCCACAAACTGTGTGAGTGTCCATTTATCTCATACTCTTCTCTATGCAGAGTTCAGACCATTTTCACAAAAGTGTCTCTGGTGGCTGGATTGAGAATATTCACTAGCCATGGGTAAGGTCTTAAATCTCTATTTGAGTTTCCAGTATTTACTAGAAAAGTGCCTTTACTACTACTGATAATAAGCTGTTTTTTAAATTTTATTTATTTTGAGAGAGAAAGAGAGGGGGAGAGCGAGTGAGAGAGGGGGAGGGAGAATCCTGAGCAGGTTCCACGCTGTCAGCACAGAGCCCAACATGGGGCTTGATCTCATCAACTGTGAGATAATGACCTGAGCTGAAATCAAGAGTCAGATGCCTAAGCAACTGAGCCACCCAGGCATCCCCTTATAATAAGCTTTATAAGTTTACTGCATGACTAGTTTACAAATGTTGACTGTCCAAAATGTTGTGCTGCATGGAAAGAGAAGGTATAAGAGAATCATTTTCTGTCAGTACCTTTCTCTGAGACTATGAATGAGACTATATCTTTTCTCTAACAGGACGCTAGGCAGAGCTCTTGCACGAAATGGGATATCAAGATCAGAGCCTTTGTCTCATGTTTTTTTTGCAGTGGAAAGGGAACGTTAACAAGATGCAAGACAGGGCCTCAGGTTGTGAAGTACACATTAGAGTGGGTAGCTTCCCCAACTAGAGTCCTTGACAGCAGCTGATTTACCCAGCTGATTTGAAGCAATAACCCTGCCTTTGGGTTGTTCTTTCCTGCTGCGGAGCATACAGTCTTGACCATAGATTCAAAAGTGGCAGGTGGGTGGAAATACCATGTATCACCATCATCATCATCTGCACCAATGACCCTGTCCGTTAATGTACATAATTGTGAACTTCTTTCAGTTCTCTAACTCAGTAGAGGATATGTTAAGGAAGATAGCCTTAAATGTAATTTTATTTTGACTTTCCTCACATAAGGTTTTTTTCCCTCCTATTGAGAGGTTTATATCTGACCAATATAAAATGTTACAAGTTTTAAAAAAAAATTTTTTAATGTTTTATTTATTTCTGAGAGAGAGAGAGAGAGAGAGACAGCGTGAGCAGGGGAAGGTCAGAGAGAGGGAGACACAGAATCTGAAGCAGGCTCCAGGTTCTGAGCTGGCTGTCAGCACAGAGCCCCACATGGGGCTTGAACCCACGAACCGTGAGATCATGACCTGAGCCAAAGTCGGACGCTTAACTGAATGAGCCACCCAGGCACCCCAAAATGTTACAAGTTTTTCTGTGTCAATATATTTTATTTATATAAAATTATTTAGCAAAATTTAAATTTAAGGAATTTGTGAAATGATCTACCTTGAATTAATATACATACATTTACAAAATATGTGTATTTTATGTTACCATTTATCCCTCGGCTGGTCACCTGTGGGCAGTGACTCATCTGTGATTTCTCCAGCTCTTTCCAAATTTACCTATCTCATTCTGCAGGTATCTGTAAGTGGTCCACTGGAAAGAATTCATTTAGGATAAAGCATTCATTGCTGACAATAGTGAGTATAATTCTTGGGATATTTACTTTTAACTTACAAAAAATTCCTTACTAACTCACAGAAGTGACTCTAATGGAGAAATCTGAAGCATCAGGTTAAAGTTAACTGGGGGTGAAGGGATGAGGGGGAATGTATGTGTACATGTGACTCATCCCAGAGACCTCAAATCATACTTTCTAGGGAATTATCCATTCTCATGATGAAAACACTTATAATTTTTTTTTAAATTGTATTTAGGGGCATTTTTGTCCCCTAACAGAATATGCTGGCATACACTTCTACCAATGAGTTAGAATTCTTTAGTTAAGAAATCACAGATTGAACTAAACCCCTGTTAAAATAAAATAAATAAATGCAAGTAACACTTACTCTTGCAGAGGAGAACATACGTAGCCACAAGCATGGTTATAACCACGGATGTAATTTGATGATGGAGGGTAAGCTGGAAAATCCACACTCTTACCTAAGTGATTTAGAAAAAAAGAAGATGAAACATATTTCATAAAGATGAAAAATCCTATTTGAAGTAGCATATTTTTTAAAAAATGTATGATATAACATTTAATTTAATTTAGTTATTGTCAGCACTGATTCTAGTTTTACACATGTGTATGTATGTTTGTACACATGTATGTGTACACAGGTCAAAGCTGAGAAAATGCCTGTATGAGCACTATTGTCCTCTCAAATTATCTCATTATAGTATTTCTAAACATGTTGTTAGCTTTTACATACAAGAAAAATGTGTTCAAAGTATCACTTAATTACCTTCTGAGATTTGAAGCAAAAGAAGAAATCATAAAGGAAAAGACTATTCTATTAAGATGTTGGGTTTATAAATTTTGCTAGCCCTTATTATTTTTAAAGGGTTAGATCCTTTTTATTTATTTTTAAAGTTTTTGTTTGAATTGCAGTTAGATAATCTGTAGAATATTAGTTTCAGGTGTGTAATATAGTGATTCAACACTTACATATAAATTGTTAATCATCTTTTAAATAAAATATTTGATGTAGTTATTTGCACTGTCAGTAAAGATGGTCTAAATGCTCTTTTCTGCCAATTCTCTGTAGCCAATTCAGAGTATAATTAAAAATCAGTAGAGTTTAAGAACCATGCAGCATAGCCATACTGAATGTGAATGTAGAAGGGAGGTGATTTGATTCTAAGTTTATGATAATTATATATACCCTTTCTGAAAATATTTTTACCTTTATTTATTTATTTATTTATTTAGGTGTGTTTGTGAGAGAGAGAGAGAGGATGAGAGAGCACTCACATGCCCAGGCACACGGTGGAGGGGAAGAGGGAGACTTGAACCCCAAGCAGGCTCCTGTGCTGACAGTGCGGGGCGCAATCTCACAACCACAAGATCCTGATCTGAGCCGAAATCAAGGGTCGGAGGCTTAGCCAACTGAGCTACCCAGGTGCCCCTAAAAGTCTTTTTAAATATTTTTCCTTTGTAAATAATGTAAAATATTTACATATTTTTCCTTGCAACTGAAGCCTGCTCTTGCCAGAGAAGATGAATTTTCTTTTATGACTTTAACATAGGCCATCAATTCTATGGGAAATGCAATGTTAAACACCAGCTTCGGAAAGCTTACAGGACAAACAAGGCTGAATGCATTTTCCATGTTCACAATGTGTTCATCATCTTAATAGAGTCTATTGTGCTGACATAATGGAAGTGATATTACCATAGTGTTTCTCTGTTTAAAATACAGAGATTATCCTGGTCTTTAAAACTTTTTTGGTTATATTTCACAGACAAGTATGGATCTTTTATGAGGCATATAGTTAGGCCAGATTTTGGAATGTCAGAAGACTTGAGTTTTAGTTTTCATTCAGCTGCTTCTTAGCTATGTAACTTAGTATCTGTGAACTCTAGTTTCCTCATTGGTGAAAGAATGCACACAAAATATTTAGCTCAAAGCAAGCTGCATAGTAAGTTAAACAACAAAAGGAATGTTAAGAAGAAAACTCAGTATTTATCAAAAATTCATTTAAAGAAAATTGCTTAAAGCAAATTTAGTATTGATCACTGAATGACTGATGATTATGACTATTTGTTGATGTTAACTTCTTCCATACTTCTTTTTTACCTTCCCTCTGACCACTAAAAATGAGACTGAAGTGGTCTCCTTCAAATACAGAAAATAACAGATCTATAATTCAGACATATAGTATTTTGGGCTGTAGGTGGTAAATAAACTCTTATGCACTCTCATTTTAGAAGGAGACAACTCAACGACAACTACATGAAACTACAAGGGACAGCCACATATAAGTGATGAGTATTAGGCCTTAGTAGTATGCTGCTATGTAGTAGTCTAGTGTCTGAAACTTAGAGTATTACAGACATAAAGTAACTGAAATTTTGTTGGAATATAATAATTAACAATACTTAATTGTCCCTACCCCCAAGTAGTTTACAGTAGAGAAGGCTATTCGGATAGGACTGGTGAGATTAAATTGAATTCTGGAGAAAAACAGGGGTTTAGGCTACTTTCCTACCAAAGTCCCTTCACCGGGAATTACTGTATTTATCTGAGTCCAAAGATCTGTATGGCATGAATGGGTAGATTTTAAGTGAATAAAGCAAGTTAGGGAAAGACTACACATTTGCATTTTACAGAGTGACACCTTTTTTGAGGGAAGGCTAAGGATATATCAAAACCTCCAGTTTCTATAAGAAATATAAGCACATTTATGTAAAGACTCATCTAATGAAAATTTCTTCAGGAATTTTATCAGTTACTAGATATGCCCAATCTACACAACTCAAATATAATATAGCATATCCAAAGATTAACTTTGTGTCTTAGTAGTTTTAAAATGTATGCTGTGAAGTTTCAGCCTACAAGTTATCTGTCTATACTCAGTGCTCCATGGTATAAATTACAAAAGGGCCCAGAGCTGCCATAATCATTGACTGATGTAAGCGGCGCCTCCAGAGTTGGGCAAAACTCAGGCTTGTCTATATTATACATACTTTTATTGGTCTCACCAAATTAAAAAAAATAACAAATTGATTGAAAACAGTTTCTTCCAAACTGTGAGTTAAAGGAAAACAAAATTTATTAATGATTCATAGTAATTCCAAAATGTGGGCAAAATGCTTCAACTTACAACTGATGATATCCATATTCCCTTCGTCGTGCTTGAAGTATACTAAGTCGATAAAGTCTCGGGGGGAAATTGAACCCATGGCAAAACTTTGTGTAATGGTATGACATATGAATGTATCCTGGAACAAATCAAATCATAAAGATTGCAACAGTTATTTCATGTCTACTCTTTGTATCTCTCCCCAAAGAATATCACTGCATAAGGTTAGCTACCATTTGGAAAAGGGAGGGCTTTGAAAATCATCAAAGGAGCTCATATTTTCAGTGTTAGAGAAATATTAGATCTATAACCATAAGTACAAGGGTAGCCAAAGCAACAAATAAACAGGTGGGAACACATCAAACAGAAAAGCTCTGAGCAGCAATGGAAACCATGAATAAAATGAAAAGGCAATGTACAGAAATGGGAGAAAGTAATCTGCAAATCATATATCTGGCAAGGAATTAAGGTAAGTGCAGAAAATTCAGGAAGGAATTCTGTTATTATCTACTCTTTAAATTTTTGGATGAAGAAATTGAAGCCTAACAGATTAAATCACATGCAAAACTAGAGATACACACGGAACTAAAACACATGTTCCTGATTCCCAGTATATTTCTACCCGTCCACTGGTTAGGGAATATATTCTGAAAAATATATTGGTTTAGCACCCTGTGGTGTAAGGTTTTAAAAGTAAAGACCAGTATTATAGTGCTGCCTTGACATCTGCTGAAATTAGGAGAGTCTTAAATGGCCTGACTGCAAGGTATTCTCCCCATCCTGTTCCCCCAGGAAAGGCCCGTTAGCCGGGCAATGCCCCTTATGGGCAGGATCAGGCACAGTTCCTACTTGTTCGAGCATAGTGGCTTTTAGTTCCCTGCTGGATGGCAGAGTTAATCCAACCAGTCACAGCCTCCTGTAGGAGTCAGGGG
Organism: Crocuta crocuta; assembly: GCF_008692635.1. Lineage (NCBI taxonomy): Eukaryota > Metazoa > Chordata > Mammalia > Carnivora > Hyaenidae > Crocuta > Crocuta crocuta. The sequence goes on along the minus strand of NW_027532203.1, from coordinate 11,654,561 downwards.
TCACCGCAATCTCTTGACGCTACAACATTTGTCTTGCACAACCCCTGGTTATTTACTCTGCTCCTGGGTGCAACTCCCATGTCACAGGCATGACATGGTGCGTCCTTGAGAGTTTAGCTAAGCTATTCCATGGTATTGCTGCTTCAGCAACCTTTTTGTTTGGCCACCGAGCCTGCAGGGGCCTTAAAATGACACTAGCATCCCATGCAAGCGCATGCCTTGGTGACCACAGTCACAAGGAAACGTCATATAACCTCCCCAATGTCCCTTCCAATCAGTGGTCTCCCCTGCCTCCCACAACCTTCCTCTTGTGAGCTCCTTACACACCTCTGGGACTTGTGTTTCACAAAGTGACTTGCTCTTTTTGGTTTGAATTGGTCAATCTGGCCTTAGCCCAGGAATCCCAAAGCACTCCACTCACAGACGCTCAAGTGCTTCAGGCCCTGCTTCTGTTGGCCTGCAGCCTGCCTTGACCTCACCACCTGGCTCCTGGAGGCAGGCCATGTACTTTTTCCAGGACTTGTGAGTAAGAAACTTCTTTATTTCAATTTCTTTTGTGGTCTTTTGTTGAACTGTGGCTCACCATCTGGCACCCTATGCTCTGCTTAACAAATGCCGATTTAACGAAGTTCTAACAGTCCTCCTCTGCTGGCCTGTGACTAATGATTAATAAACTGCTGTAGATATCATTTGTCTGGTGTCAGGTGTCATGTGTTTGATCACCCTCATAACCCTAGAGTAGGAATCCCTCTCTCACCAATGCAGGTGAATGAGTCAATTAAAACACATCTCTGGAGATGCATACTATCAACATTCATAGGAACATCAAAGAATTCTTGTTACAGTGTAATGCTACTGAGAGATTCTGTAATATATTGGAAAGGGTATAGAATTTGGAATCAGGAGATCAAGTGTTAAGTCATGGTTCTACTTGGTGTGTACACGTCACATAATTTCTCAGAATCTGTTAAGATTTTTTTAATGCCAAATCTAGTATTATTTCCATTTTTACAACTGACTTGCAGCAACAGCAGGAGCATATGAAGTATGAAAGGAGCTGTGTAATAATCAGTATCATACATTCGTGAAAGAAACAGTCCAAATGTGTGAATTTTCATTGGTGATGGACTCTGTTTCTCAAACTATATGTTAGAATCCCAGGAGAGTAAAGGATAGGTATTTTTTGTGGATAGGAACTTCAGGCCCTGTCTACAAAATGAAACATTTACTTTCCTGGGCTTTTCTACAACCTTCCCTGACTCCAAGCTTTAAAATCAATTTAATAAAAGGAGGTAAAGTTAACCTACAGAGTTCTAAGTAAATTATTAGATGCTGGCAGATAAGTAGGATATTTGTATTGGTGTGTGGAATATGGCTTGAAGACTCAAAGAACCAAAGAACCAGTGACTTGAAATTTTACACATGTACTTGCTTATGAAAATCATATAAGTTCACTTTATGACTCAGTTTTTAAAAATAGCTTATTGAAGTATAAGGTACATACCACACAGTATAGCAGTCTTAATAAATAAGAGGCTTGCAGTGTGCTGCCTTAGTTGTCTCTTACATTCGGTCTTTTCTCCTGCCTCTGTGACTTAAACTTTCTACTCTAATTACCTGTATTCTTTTTTCTTCTTTGTTTTTATTCTTCCTGGTCATCTATTTGAGATAATGTATTTGAAAGTTTCTAAAACCACAACTATACAGATAGATATATAGGTTTATATAACCACAATATATAGATATTATTCCATATTATATCCCTTACTCTTAAAAAAAGTTACATTGTGTGTCTGCATTGTTCTTGTTATCTAATGTATTATGATGAAGATAAATCTACTGACTTCCCATCATGAAGGCATGCTTCATCTTTTTTTCACGTAATGGAAGAGGTGAATACATAAAGCTCAACCCCCTCAAGGCCAAAGGCACACATCTACAAGAAAGCTGGATAGATTCAGAAGGTGCTAAGCCTTTACAACAGAATAAAAAGCTAATTGGAAATAAACTTTTGACTAATAAACAGAGAAATTTTAAGGCTTTTATAAAGATTTCAATTCAATTTGAGTCTATAAAATATGAAGTGTCTATAGTTATACAGGTTTAATATATTCAAATCACTAATACAACTAAAAATATATTAATACAGTGAAAGTCAAATATTAAACGACAAATTACCGAATCAATCCTGTGTACCATGTTGTACACTTTCAATGATTTATCCCATGTCACTCTGTTTTCAGGTTTGTAGAGGAATTCGGATAGTTTAGTTGTTGGCTCTGGAATTATTCCTTCAACACGATATCTTTAGTTAACAAAGTAGAGAAAATTCAAAATTTTACTAGTTTAGGTTTAGCTCAAAATATAATGCTATCATAGTAGGCTAATTTAGCAAACAGCAGTAAAGAACACTTGTAGGTAATATCAGCAATTCAAAACACTAATATTCAATTGGAAGTAGCCAGGTTTATTTAAATAAGCATTGCAGTAATTAATATAAATTATTTCAAGATGCATTTTTCTACAAAGCTTGTTTATAATGTTTTATAGTTGTCTTATTAGAGGGGCTATGGTCTTTTAAGATTTTTCTAAAATCTTTCTCACAAATATTTACCTGCTGTATTTATCGTAAGCCAAATGTAATTGATGAGAAGTTTGTGTGCTTATACATACAGTATCTTACAGCCCCAATTCATTAAAAAAATTTTTTTTAATGCTTATTTATTTTTGAGAGGGAGAGACAGGACACAAGTGGAGAGAGGCAGAGAGAGAGAGAGAGGGAGACACAAACTGAAGCAGGCTCCAGGCTCTGAGCTGTAAGCACAGAGCCCAACGTACTAACAGTGAGACCATGACCTGAGCCGGAGTCAGACACTTAACCGACTGAGCCACCCAGTCCCCCAGTCCCAATTCTTAATTTAATTTCCTTAATTTAAGGATGTAATGTGGTCTAAAGCAGTGGTCAGCAAATTCTTCAGGAGAGGGCCAGATGGTAAATAATTCAGGCTTTGCAGGCCACACGATCTATGTTGCAACTATTCAACTTAGGTAGGGTAGCAGTGAAGCAGCCTAATGAATAAGGCATGTCTGTGTTATAGATGAACTTTATTTATAGACACTGACTTTTGAATTTCATTTATTTTTCACATGTTGGGATTTGGACAAGTAACTAACCTTTGTGTTTATCCATCAATGAAATTAGATTTTTATCTATCAATGAAATTAAGATAATGTGAGAAAACTGGATTAAAACTCACTATTTAGGAGAATGTTGCTGAATAAAAATGAAATCTGAATAATATTGGTTCTATTCTTCTCCCAGTAAATCATTCTTTCCAACCTGAGGGGATAGGTTTAAGTAAAATCAAAATTTTAAACCTCTAAACAGTTATAATTCCTGGGTAGAGTGAGACAAAAACCAAACAGTATTGTTACAATAGTCATACTTATGAATAGTTCTTCCTCTGAAACTTTGTTTTTATGATTTGGTAAACAAATAAGGAATTCATTAGATTATGTCTTTGTATGTTAATTTCTCTTTAAAAGAGAAATTAGTTAGTCCTTAATTTTCTCTATGAGATATTGTCAACTTTCCTTACTATGTAATGCTTCCTTTCTCAGATCTACAAAGTTTTAAAGAGCTTATTATGAAGCTCTGTATAAGACAGTGAGAAAACAACCTGAATAATTATCAGGTCCTGTACAAAAAGAAGTCAGATATAATATAGTTAAAATTTAGGTACAATAATATTAAGGGATGTGTACATACTACCATGGATTGTTTTTTATTAATCAGTTCTCTCTAGTTACATTGTAAATTTGGAGTATAAGGAATTTTTAACCTTTTGGTATTTCTAACATATACAGATCTTCCTTGACTTTTGATGGGGTTACATTAAGATAAATAAGATTTGATGAGGTTACAATAAGCGCTCTCCATCGTAAGTTGAGAATATCTTAAGTCAAAAATGCATTTAATACCCCTAATCTATATCATAGCTTAGCCTTGCCTGCTGTAATTGTGCTCCTAACACTTACTTTAGCCTACAGTTGGGCAAGATCATCTATGATCTTGGATCTATGATCCAGCACAAAGCCTATTTCATTAAAAAGGGTTGATTAACTCATTTAACTTAGGGAAGGATGTCTAATATACCTATAAGTTTATCAACATTTAAGGATTTGTGACTTTTCATATCTACTGTTTAGAATAGAGGTTGGCAAGCTATGGCCTATAGGTCAAGTCTAGTGTACTTCCTGTTTTTGTAATTAGTTTTGTTGAAACACAGCCATACTTACTCATCATGTGTTGTCTGTGTTGACTTATGTATAGTGCTTTTATGCTATAATGTCATAAAAATGTATTGTCTATCTATATGTTGTGTTTCTATGCTCTAATGGCAGAGCCAAGCAGGTGCAACAGAGACCATAGTTGCTGCAAAGCCTAAAATACTTACTTATTCTCTGCACCCCCACTGAAAAAATACACCAACCCCTGGCTTAGACTATCTACTCAGTGGCTAATTTGTTAATTTTCCAGGCATTTGTAAAGGTGAGATAAGTAGTTACAGGTATTATATGAGTAAAAGGCAGAAAGTATTTATTTTGCTTTTTGGAGGATTATAAAACACAGTTAAAGCTGTGTCTTGGGCAGATGGTAGGCCACTAGTTAAAAATGACCTTATCTTAATTCACTAATTAGAGTTAGTGGCTTTTAAAAAATGTGTGAATATCAAGTCTCTTTGAAAACAAAACATTAATGTGCCTTGGGTATGAGTTCTACTGTGTTCATGGCTCTTTCAGAGATAACAATATTGTCATATTTGGATCTAAACTATATTTTTATACCTATTGATCATTATGATGAACAGTTCATTAGATATTTTACTATGATCTACAATAAAGCTTTGTGCTTATTATTCATGAAGTGACCTCAGGTCACATTAAAAATATTTTAACCGTGGTGTCTGGGTGGTTCAGTTGGGTGAGCGTCCGACTCTTGATTTCAGCTTGGGTCATGATCCCAGGGTTAGGGCATCTAGTCCCTCCCACACTGGGCTCCCCACTAAGCATGGGGCCTGCTTGGGATTCTCTCTCTCTCTCCTTCTGCCCCTCTCCCTTGCTCATGTTCTCTCTCTAAAAATTAAATAAATATGTATCTTAACTATTTTCTCTTGTCTTCTACAGTTTCTGACTGTATAGCTGGTATGTGGAATAACTGATAGATCAGGACATATGAAGTTACAATTTATTTATAGACCATACATTTCATGAAGCTTTCAGGTAGCAATGAAAACCTTTTGGAATGTGTGGATTTATATCAACATATTTATTTTANCCAGACTCAGAGCAGAGTTTATGTACAAGGCTGCCTCTTCTCTAGAGCAGTAAGAAGGCTGCCCCAATTCAGAGTGATCAGGAAGATATACTGTGCTGCCTCTAGTCAAAGCAATCAGTCAAAGAAGTCAAAGCNGGCTGCCCAGACTCAGAGCAGAGTTTATGTACAAGGCTGCCTCTTCTCTAGAGCAGTAAGAAGAGACTACGAGGCTGCCCCAATTCAGAGTGATCAGGAAGATATACTGCGCTGCCTCTAGTCAAAGCAATCAGTCAAAGAAGTCAAAGCCTCTAATCAAAGCAAAGGGTGTTATACTAGGTTGCCCCTACTCTGAGCAATCAGATTAGATATACTAGGCTGCTCCTATGCAGAACAGTTAGAGTGTATATATTAGGATGGTCCTACTCAAGCATTTGGATTAGATGTACCAGACTGCCACTACCATGGGGTAATCATAGTGTACGTAAAAGACTGCCCACTCAGAATAATTATACTGCATGTACCAGGCTGCTCTTATTCAGGAATAATCATACTAGGTTTACTAGGCTGCCTCTTCTAAGGGACAATCAGAATGGATGTACTAGGCTGCCCCTCATGGGAGCATTCAATGTAAGATATGTTGGTGACTTACAAGCATTTTCCAAGCTGCATATGGATTAATCAACAAGGAATTGAAGCCTTACTGCCTTAAGAGACTTAAATATAACCTCTGACACATAATGTATTCTGACCACTTTAAAATAAAATCATACTCTTTGCTGCTGTTCTGGAAGAACGTCTGTATGCCCACGAGTGCTCCCTCTGAGGAGTGGCTGGTTACAGAACTTCCAAGTTACCTGTCCCTGGCTAAGTGCAGAACAACATCATAAAACTGTTGAATTGTGAAAACAGTCTGTAAGCCCTACACAGATCCAACTGTAAAAAGCAAAATTCCTGCTAGGTTGGTGGTCTTAAGCACAATTTGTGATCAATAGATGGCTTATGTTGATCCCTCCTATAGGCTAAACGATAAAAACAAGGGGAAAAAATCCAAACAGGGATTATCAGAGGCTGCAGAATAGACTTCCAGAATTACTCCACAGAAACCATTCAATAAACAAATATAACATCAAGCCTGGTGGGTGGGTGGATTATGTATCCAGAGTTGCCACAGTATATTACTTAAATCTTCAGTTTTCAATAAAAAACTATGAGGCATTCATGTAAAGAAACATAAGTATGATGTATGCAAAGAAAAACATCAGGCTAGAAAATATTTGTAGGATATATGAGGAGTAAATTAAACACTGACAAGAAGTCTCAGCCTACTGCCTGACATATAGTAAAAGATTAATAAATGTTAGCTGCCGCTAACCTTTTGGGAAATGTGTAGGGTTGAACTGTGTGCTGGTAATCTGTATTTCATCCCTTGAGGGTGAAAAGAAAGAAACTCCAACCAGAGAACTGGCACTCTTCTCTTGCGTATACCCAAGTGCTCCAAGCTAACCACAAAAGGTTATTTTGTAAGTGCTAAGAAGATATCTTTGGTTTATAGGTTTGTGCTCCAGTTACAAGGGAAATTTAAAACTTTCTATTTGGCAACCAATATAATAGAACTAAAGTCCATAAATCCATTCAAAACACATTTACTGAGTGTGTATGTGATAGACACTTTTCTGGTGCTAGGGACACTGTGATGAACGAAAGCGATTTCTTGATAATCTCGTTCCTATTCCCATCAAGTTTATAGTCTTTTTAAAAATGTTTATTTATTTGAGAAAGAGAGAGAGTGTGTGAGAGAGCATGCAAGTAGGGGAGGGAGCATGCAAGAGGGAGAGAATCCCAAGCAGACTCCATACTGACAGTGCAGAGCCTGACATGGGTCTCAATCCCACGAACTGTGAGATCATGACCTGAGCCAAAACCAAGAGTTGTCTGCTTAATTGAGCTACCCAGGTGTCCCAAGTTTATATTCTAATAGGACATATAATAAATAAGAGAACAAAGGAAGAAGATAAATTTCATATAGTGATAGATTCAAATGAAGAGGGCAGCATAGTAGTAAACAGCAGCTGGTGTGTCCAGGAAAGTCACTCTAAAGAGCAATGAGACTGAGATCTTGAGGACAAAAATGACATTAGCCTTGGAAAGATTTGGGGTAAGAGCATGCCAGGCAAGTGAAGAGCAACTACAAAGGCTCTGAGGTGGGTTTAAGTTCATTGCGTTCATGCGACAGTAGTAGGAGAGTGAGGGTGAAGTGGTAGGGAGGAAGGTAGGCTAAGGTTAGACAGTGCCCTGCAGAGCTTGATAAAGGGTTTGAATTTTATTTTAGATCCAATGGAAAGCCTTTAGAAGATTTTCGGTGGGGGACTGACATAATCTGAATTATTTCAAGAATCTACTTTGACCATTGTGTGGAGAATGGGATACTGTTGAGTAAGAATAGATCCATGGAGTCCATTAGGAGTTACTGAGCTAATCCATATTAGAGGTGCTAGTGGCCTACACTAGGATGATAGCAAGGAAATAATGAAAAATAAATCACTTCTCTGTACAGCCCATTGGGAGCTACTCCTTGAATGGCTCTCAGTGTGGTATAGCATCTTGCACACAAATGTCCAAGAAGTATTGTTGAATGAATAAATAAGTTCCAAGGTTTCTTTGATGGATAGGCTGCTATCCAGACTTGTCCAGTATGTAAGGCACCAAAAAGCTATAATATTTTTCTAAGAGTTTATTCCTCTAGCATCACTGGGATTGACCTCACCCACTTCCTTCCTTGGGTCTGTTTTTGAAAGTGTATCTATTAGAATCATTACTTATTTAGACAATGAAGGCAGGGATTATCTTCCTGATAATTATTAAAATGAGTAGGACAAAGCATACCAGTCTTGTTCTGTAGTAAGAAAATTGGATTGAGACAAAAGGTAAGGAAATCTTAGATTAAAAAAAGGAGCAAGAAGCATAAAATGAAGTAGATGAAAGAAAAAGTGGACTCCAAAAAAAAGAAGTGGAAATTTGATTTTGATAACATAAGATGATGTGTTTGCATTAATGTGACATCATGAGCAATGAATGGATAGCTCTTAAGAATAAGGTTAAAAACGTCAGCACAATTACTCTCAGTGTAGTTATATTTGAAATAACAGGATCTTCAAAAATCCTGCTTAAAAGCAGCTTTCAGAAAACATTACATATATCAGCAAGAGAAATGACTTGGGGAAATAAATTTTATTTTACAATGGCTCATTTAATGGAAAGATGAAATGTTTGAAAGGCTGCAAAACACTACTGTTAGCAAGAAAACACCAATCTGTTTCTATAATAATTATTTCTTGAAGTAGAAATTTCCTGTCTTAATGAATTGTTCACTTGGAAAGACATTTTTTTCCTGATTGTCTTTAAGTTTGAAAATGATTCAATGGTATGTAATTGCTCTAACTTATTAATACCACATTTCAAACTAGTGACTTAATAATTCATTTCTATTTCCTGATCACTATCAAGCAATGTTATAGTGAATGAAGCAATGAAGCAGCACTGATTTCAGATAGATCAATGCCATTGAATTCAAAACATCTATAAATGGGAGACTGTACTCACAGATTTCCATGGAATTTTTTAGAAGCCTTGCTGGAAACAGTGATCTTTTTCTTAAAGGGAAATAAAAATCCAGAAATAAATTAACTGTCAGGTACCGAAAAAATGAAAAATAAAAACCAACAAACAAAAAGTAAAAATACATTTTTTGGTTTGTAAAAGAAAATATTTTAAAAAGTCTTTATAATGAATCACTTCTCATTAAAAAATAAACTCTTGAACCATGTTTAACTTGTTTGCTTACTGAAGTCTTAACCACTTTCCAGCCTGATGTATCTTGATTGTATCTTAAAATTTCTTGAGCAGTTTCTTGGGCAAGTGCCTTATAGTCCATCTACCTGCAAAGCTGTAAAAACAGCTGACTGGTAAGAATATAATCATACAAAACAATTTTAAAATGCTGTATTACATTTTAATACTATTTCTACAGTGCCTATCACATAGTAATGAACAATCATCACTTTTTTATTAAGTTTTTATATAATAATTTCTAAATGCATGCACATATGAATTGCTTCTTCCTTATTCATAGTCTTTGAAATGAGAAACTGGTATACTACGAAGAATAGGCTTTGGACTGAAAGAGACCTTGGTCAAATCCTGTCTCTGCCACTAACTGTGAACCATATTATTTAGTATTTCTGTGTTCCCATTTTCTGGAATAATAACTAAATGTAGAATTAATGTGAGGATTAAGCAAGATAATGCACTTAACTGTCCTACCCAATGCCTGGCATATAATTATCATTCAATAAATGATTAATATTTCTTTGGGGTGCTTGGGTGGCTCAGTCGGTTGGGTGTCTGACTTCGGCTCAGGTTAGGATCTCACCACGTGTGAGTTCGAGACAGATTCTGTGTCTTCCTTTTTCTCTGCCCTTCACCCACTCATGCTCAGAAATAAATAAATGTTAAAAAAAAAATTTAAAAAATTTCCAACAGCTTAATCATGCTTCCTTTCTCTTGTAAAGTTCATCATTTGATGATCATGTATTCTTGGGAATTAGTCTTTTTATTATTTATTTATTTATTAACAATTTTTTTAAATGTTTACTTATTTTTGAGAGAGAGAGAGAGCACAAGCAGGGGAGGGGCAGAGAGACAGGGAGACACAGAATATGAAGCAGGCTCCAGGCTCTGAGCTGTCAGCACAGAACCCGATGCAGGGCTGAGTTGAAGTCAGAGGCTCAACAGACTGAGCCACCCAGGTTCCCTGGGAATTAATCTTTTAAGTGAGGGCAGTGGCACTAAATGATCTGATCCTTGGCTTCCTCTCCAAAGGCAACTCCTACCTGTCTTCTCTCCTACTCAGGTTGAGTCGTATGGACTTGGCTGTTCCTTAAATACAGCCAAAGACCTTCCTACCTCAGGGACTTTGTACTTACTGTTCCTTCTGTTTGTAACATTCTTCCCAAATATGAGTGACAGATTCCTGTTCATTGGTGTCTTGTTTAAATTTCACCTCTTTAGACAGGATCAAGTTCAGATCAGTTCAATATAAACATATTTACTAAATCCTTTACTAGGGATTAGGTACTGTGGTAGGTGTGGCAAAAACAAGTAAGATACTATTTCTGTTCTGAATGTGTCCAGGAAAGTGGAGTCTCCTTGGTCCTTTGGCCCATCATCTAGTTTGCTGGTTGGTACGGTGGAGAGAAACACACAGCTGGATTCAAATCCTAGCTTTGGTACTCACTACCAGTTATATTATTTTGAATAAATTGCTTAACCCTTAATCTTCAATTTTTATATCTGTAGATTGGGGATAGTAATACATATCTCATGGGGTCATTATAAGGATTGAGTTAATATATGCCAAAGTGATTGAAACACTGTGGGGCCCCTTAATGATCAGAAACATTAGTGTTTTTTTTTTTTTAATTTTTTAATGTTTATTTGTTTCTGAGAGACAGAAAGAGACAGTGTGAGCAGGGGAAGGTTAGAGATAGAGGGAGACACAGAATCTGAAGCAGGCTCCAGGCTCTGAGCTGTCAGCACAGAGCCCGGCATGGGGCTCGAACCCACGAACCGTGAGATCATGACCTGAGCCGAAGTCAGGACACTTAACCGACTGAGCCACCCAGGCGCCCCATTAGTGTTTTTTTTTTTGAAATGACACATTTAAATATATCTTTTAAAAAACTCTCCAAAGAGCTGCCTCAATAAACCTTCTTAAAGTTAATGATCAGAATCATGTCTTAATTAGCTGTCACCTAAAGCTCTAGGTTGGATCATAAATCCACCTTCTCTTGTTTTGTTCTCCAGCAAAGCATAACACGTAGTCAACATCTATATTTGAAAAGCTTTAGTAAACCATTACAACTCTTTTTTTCCTAGTAGACTTTCAGTTTCTTTACCTTTCCTAATAGATCTAGTCCAAAATTTTAATAATTATTGGGACTCTCCTCCAAATCCTTGTGGAGATCTCCATATCTCTTAACCTGTGAAGGAACAAAGAAGAATTATTTTGATTCATGAATTAGGTCAATATATTTGATCATTTCCTTCATATTTTCTCAGTGTTCTTTATTTTCACTTTATATCCTCATTAACATTTGCTACATATGCCCACGATGAAAGAAAAAAGTAGTAAAAGAAATGTTACTACCGTTTATGAAAAGGACCTTTAAGAAATTATTTTAAAGAAGGACTGGTTTAAAAGACATTCTGGTAGGGGCGCCTGGGTGACTCAGTCAGTTAAGCATCTGACTTCAGCCCAGGTCATTTCATGGTTGGTAAATTCAAGCTCTGTGTTGGGCTCTGTACTAACAGCTCAGAGCCTGGAGCCTGCTTCAGAGTCTGTGTCTCCCCGTCTCTCTGTTCCTCCCTTACTCATGTTCTCTTTCTCTCTTTTTCAAAAATACAGATTTAAAAAAATTAAAGAAAAAAAGACATTCTGGTGGAACGATGCCAAACTTTTAGGGTCATGCCATTAACAGTCCTTGGCTGGTCCCTGATCTGTGCTTGCCCCGGCATATGTAACACAGTTCTTTATTTCCTATCAGCAACATACTTGACATTGAATGATTTAAAAAAAAGCACAGATTATTGGACCAGAGCACTAGAGTGTACACTCCTGAAGGGACTTTGACTTACACATTTTCAAATCACTACCACTTACTGCCACAATAAACGTGTTTAATTGAACCACTCAACTGAATTTTATAGCTCGTGGGCTTTTTCATTTGCCAAGAAAAAAGGACAGGTTAAATTTAGTGGGCCAGAGAGGGTGAAAAGAAAAAAACAAACAGCAGGATTACAGCCCAATTACCTTGTGATGTAACATCGGATGAACTGGAACATATTCCGGTGGAGTAGTGGTCGGGGATATCTTCACCCATAGGGGCAGGGGAAAATAAACATAAACCAATATTGAGATGAAATCTTTTTTTTTTTTTGATACACCACTTGGTTGAAACTGGATTCTTCGCACCTCATATCCTGTCCCAGCCTCGTAGACAGATTCGCATATGTTATTAGTGGGTCTTTACATCTGTTTGTACATAATCTCCCTTTTTCTGGGCTGCCTGACTGGGTCCCCAATCCGTGCTGGGTCACTGCCATTCTTCCCTGAGAATCAGGGTCCCCCAGGAATTTGTTAAATCCCATCCCTGGCCAAACTCCCTCCTCCAATCTCGCATGGAGCTGGCCGCCAGCCCAGGAGGACCGGGGTCAGGGATGGGGTGCGAGGAGAGAGGGAAGGGGTCCGGGGAGCTGCCCCTCCACCACCGGCGGAGACGGTGTCTTATCCTGGGAGAGGGTGCTCGGAAGGCGGGGAGGCCAAGCCCCAAACGGCAGCCGGCGGCGCCCCCGAGTCTCCTTCCCCACCTCGTCCCCTCACACACTCCCGGGCAGCCCGCGAAGAGCGGTGACCGAGGACGGGAGGACGTGCGGGGCAGCCACGGGTACGCAGTCTGAGGTCAACCCCCCTAACCCAGAAAGATGAAGACGGAGAAACTACACTTCCCAGCAGGGAGTGCGACCTAACGCCCCGCCGCATCCCCTTTTCCCCCGCGGCCTCCGCCCGTCACCCAGCTGCCCCAGGCGCAGAGCGCCACGCATGCGCACCGCAAGCCAGCGCCATGTTGGGTCAGTTTGAAAGCGAGCGCGGGCGTCGCGCTCCGCTGTGACGGCGGAGCTGGCTTCGAGCAAGCGGAGCTCGAGGCGGGGCGGTGTCCCGGTCGGGGATGCTTTGTCGCGTCTCCCGTCGCGGTAGCAGGCGCAGGCCTTCGGTGGAGAGTTATAGAAGGGTGCGTTTTTATCTCTTTTGGAGACTTGGTCGGTGAGTTCGGCCCGCAAAGGGACTGTAGTTTCGAGGGGCGCCCCATCCTTTGACAGCCGGTGGGGAAAGGTAGAGAAAGGGGGGCGTGCGGGGGCGGGGAGAGAGGAAGACGCTCCGGAGGGAGGGCGCGAGTGGACATTCCCCGTGGGAAGAGAGCATGTTTAGCGGGAGGCGAGTCCGAGAACGGGACGGAGGGGACCTGACGTGGGGCCGTGGGGACCCGGGGCGTAACGGTGATTTGGCCTTAGGGGCTGTCACCTCGGAAAACCTCCGTCCGCCCCCGGTGGGGCTCACGCTTGCTGCCTGATAAATGGCTTCGGGGTGGAAGTAGTTAACTGAAGTGTTTGTCTGTGACCGTCGGGGGTGCTGGAATCCCGCGGGCTGGGTGCCTCCTAGGTAAGCGCGGAAGGGGCGAACCCGCCGCGTCCCGAGGGGAAAAGATGCTCTCACGCAGGGAGGGAGGCCCGCGACCCTCGCCTTCTGGGTCCGTTAATTCTTGTCTTCTAGCTGTTAGAAATAAACTTCGGTTTCAAAACATCCATCACTCGTATTTCCAGGAGTTCTTCGTTTCCTGCGAGCTAATTCCCCTTGGCTATTTAACACTGAACATTCTGTTTTTGAATCCAAGGGAGTCGAAATTTCTTGCCATCCGTGTACCATTTTATTTCATTCCTCGGAATGATGGATTTCCTTTTGGCGATAGGAGCGGAAGTGTTTACGGAAGAAATGGTAAGACCCACGGGATTCGGTTCCGGATAATCCTGTGGTGGAAGTGGGGAGAAGTGGGAAAAAGTTGGGGTGTGTCGGTGATTGTTTGAAGCAGGGTAATGGGTGCATAGGGATTTATTAAATTATTCTACTTTTGTGTCCTTTTGGGAGCTCTCCGCAATAAAAATTCAGACGGCTTTTCTTTTTGCCCTCCTGTGAATTAAAATCAGTGATATTACCCACGTACTGAGAACTGTAATCCAACAGCTTTACCTTGTAGGGTTCGTTTTTGTCTTTTATTTCAAGTTTTTGTTTAAATTCGAGTTACTTAACATATGGTAAATTGGTTTCAGGTGTAGAAGTTAGTGTTTCATCACTGACATATAACACCCGGTGTTCATCACAGCAAGTACTCTCCTTAAAAAAATGTCTTTAATGTTTATTTTTGAGCCCCCTCCCCACCCCAGGGGCAGAGAGAGGCGGAGACAGAATTGGAAGCAGGCTGGGCTCTAACCCACAAACCATGAGATCATGACCTGAGCTGAAGTCTGAGGCCTAACGGACTGAGCCACCCAGGCGCCCACAAGCACCCTCCTTACTGTGTATCACCGGCTTAGCCCATTCCTGCCCACCTCCCTCCATCACACCTGTTTGTTCTCTATCCTTAGGAGTCTCCTATGATTGGTTTCCTCTGTCCTCTTTGCCCTTTCCCCGTGTTCGAGTGCTTTGTTGCTTATGTTTCATATATGAGTGAAATTGTGTGGGATTTGTCTTTCTCTGACTTATTTCGTTGGAATAAGGGAGAAAATGTTTGGTTAAGCAGTGTTTACTTGAGAAAATTTAATCCTCATTATTGCAAGGGGTAAAGAAAGAGCAAAGCTGACTTAGCCTAGCCATTCTGCAGGGGTACACCAACCTCACAGCATGCAGGGAAATCAGAGAGGCTGATCTTATGTTCTGCAGCTGCTTCACTTCCGACGGTCAGCTCTCTTGCAAAGGCAGATGCATGCTTTAAAGCTGAGGCAGGATGATATTTTACTCTTCTTTAAATGGAAAACTTTCAGCATTTTAAAGTCGAATTTGATAGTTATTAAGATTACATTAACAGTTGTTATCACTGTTAAACATTCCCAAGGTTATAGTCCAAAGTTAAACATACTAACTTTATAACATTATAGCATGTATTAAGTCCTAGACAGTAATCTTTCCTTTTAAGTACAAGAAAAAAATCCATTTCCACTGATTTAATTTTAAAAATAATGTCATGTCATGTATCGAAGTAACGCGTATTTCTTTTTAGTTTTTCAAATGTAGATCATATTACTTTATTAAGGTGAATACTTTGTCGATATCCCAATTATCTAGTCTCTTTTAAAAGAGAGGTAGGTTGAATCTGTTTAACATAAGAAGTGAAAATGGTAAGTGTATTTCCAAAAGCGAAGGTGAGAAAATGATTAACAATAACAATGTTATTTTAGGAAAAGAGCATGTTGCTACCTCAATAAACTTGTGGTTTATTTCTTTATAATAAATACTGTTCATTACTTTGTTCTCAGGTTTTTCTGGAGGAAAGGGCTGGTTAAAGTTACATATTGGCATTTACAACATTAAAAGTGGATATTCTATTCTTGTTTCTAATACCTCATCTGATGCCTTTAAAAATTTATTGAGCACCTACTATCTGTACTATTTGAGCACCTGCTATCTATGCTGTATAACAGCAGGCTTATGAATTGAAAAATATTTTGTGTAGGGAAGTGTTAGGTATTGTGATGTCATAGTCTATCCCCATAATAAAAGACTGCACATCAGCAGTACTCTTCCCTTGGTGTTAGTCTCAGATAATTATGTGTACACAATTCCAGGCACATAGTAGGTACTCAGTAAATGTTTTCTAAATCAATGCTGAAGGAATTCACAATAATTATAATAATAGAAAATAATGTGCATTGCCTAAAAAATTATAGAAATGGATTTTATTTAAATTACATATGTAGTAATTTCTCTCTATATGGCTATTATTCCTTTTAATGAAACCTTAACCTATTGTTTTTGTATTACAGTTTTTAAGAGAAATGAATAGAAATAACCCATTTTGAGGAAGCCATGGCAAAATCAATTACCAAACACAGAGTTTGTTCTCGGGAATCTTCAGTATCTTCTCTGTTAGCCAGCTGCAGCCTGAGTGGTAGTAATTCCTCTAACTCTGATGGCTCTTTTCAGTATAAAGATAAACTATATAGTTCTGCCTCTCAGGCTCTACAGGCCTATATTGATGATTTTGATTTAAGCCAAATGTATCCTCGTGCAAGCACTGGAAAGATTAACAATGATAGATGTTCTGCTAATATGCCAGAATTCTCCAACGCTGTTTATAAACCAAACAATGGTATGCTTTAAATATTTTTTAAATTTTTTTCCTCCACTGATGTAAAGCATTTGAGAGATGTATTGTAGCCTTGAAAAACTAGATCCTTTTTTTTGTTGTTGTTCCTTTGGGGTAAAAATGACATGTAATATTGAGGTCTGGATGTTTTTCTTAAATGATTCTGTAATTCTCTGGTTCTCAAGGATTTTCAGCTAAGATCTTCTTGTGACCTTGGAGGGGAAGCTGATGAATGTAACTAATAATGGCAGGTTGTTGATCCTAAACCCTTAAGCCATTTTATTTTAGCATAATGGAAAGAGCATTAAACTTGGTGGTTCTAAGTTTCATTAACTAGCTTTATGACTTCAGATAAACCTAACTCTTTCTGAATTTATACTTGATCAATCCCAGTTAATGTGATGATTCTGTCTTCGATCTGTATTCTATGGGACAATAATATAAGGTGTTAAGAGTTTTTCCTTGATGCAGCTCCCATGAAGACAAGTTTGGAAAATGCATCTATTGATAACCCAGTTCACACTTTACTGAGGACTTCTGGAAAGGCCCTAGTATGGAAAAAATTTCACTCAACTCTTAGAATTATGTGGGCAATATGTATTCCAGAAGAGTCTTAATTAGGACAGCTATTCTCTTTGTGTTAATGCTGTTGTGGGTTTAATAGGCAGATAGCGAATTATTTTTCCACCTAGTTTAATAGTATATTTTTCTTCTGTGTTGCAGCCAGTGTTGAGTGACCAATAATAATGCAAGTATATTAGTGCATTGGATATGTCTAGATGACAAAAAGTTAAATAGTAAATTAAAGAAGAAGGTTCACTTTAAAGGTTAGAAGAAAACTTGTGGAACCTAGTTAAAATAAATTGAAGAGATGTGAGAAAGCACATTGTATTTCATCAACGTATACTGTTTATACTTTCAGTTAGACTTAGTGAAGATAAAGAGAAGCAGCAGAAATGATTCTTAAATTCTTAATTGTCATTTACTATTAAATATTATGAAGTATTGTTATATGTAATAAGGAAAATAAACAGAACTATGCTTTGTTTTTCAGCTTTTGACAATGTTGATCACAAAAAAAGCTCCTTGTCCTTTTCCTGTAGAAGAAAGACTGTTAATGATATAGACTCCATTAGCCTAACAACTGATGATCTATTAAAACTTCCAGCAGATGGATCATTTTCTTTTGCTTATGTTGGATCAAATCATCGAATTAGCAAGAAAAAGAAGAAATGCATTGGAAGACTGAGTTCATCGGATACTGAAAAGAATAAAAATTTTCAGGAACCCTCTGCTCTCCTGTGCAAGAATAACTTAGTTACTCCTGTTCTATACACAAATATAAATGGAAAGCAATGTGGTAGGCTAAAAAACCCAAAACTTGTGAAGAAGACTAATAAATGCGCTTCTGAACCATCTTTGCTTTTTTCTAAGAAATTGTCTTTTGAGGACAGTTCAGAACACAGTCTTGAAAAAAATTACCCAAGATGGCTCACTAGCCAGAAATCTGATCTTAATGTTTCAGGGATAACTAGTATACCTGATTTCACCTACCCGGTATGGCTCCACCATCAAGACTTACTACCTGATACAAATAGTCAAAGGATATATGAAATATTTAAAGAAGATCAGTGTTCCCCTAGACATAGTTACCAGGCACAAAGAACTTCTCGGCTTACAAATAAATTAGATTGTTTTGAATATTCTTTTGAGCCCTCAAACACTTCAGATTCCTTGAGGGATGACAAAGGATTAATTAACGGATGTAAATGTGATTCTCAATGTAGCCAGTGTCAATGTGAGAATCCAGTTCTCCCAGGACAAACCAAAAAGCCATTCAGTGGTAATTGCTTTGTTTTGTTTTTAAGAACCAAAGACAGTGCTGTAAATTTGACCTAATGTCTACGAGCTTTTATGTTATTCTTTTGATGTAATGATCAGATCAGATGATAAATCTTTTGAGCACTTATTGGTCTTCATTTATGTAGCATTTTGTGCCTAGAAAATGTCTTTTCTCCTTTGAAATGTCATTTAAAAATTTTACTGTTACAGATGTGTGTATATTCTAAATTATCTGAATACTTATTTGTTGCCGATGAGATTTTGCTGTGCATTTATTTTTTTCTTGAATTAATTTAATCTTTTAAATTAGGTGACAAAATTGAATTGCTTATCCTGAAGGCCAAGAGAAATCTAGAGCATTGTGCTGATGAGTCACCGAAGTCTGTGAAAAAGGATGATAGTCCTTGTTCATTAGATAAACTTGAAGCAGAAAGATCATGGGAAAATATCCCTGTTACTTTGTACGTAAGTTACAATGGAGAAACTTTTTAGTTTTCCAGCTTAAAAATGTCATGTGAACAGTTAATTTATTTTTAAAATAACTCCGTGATAATTAACAGTTGTTGTGACATGTTAATTCTATAGAACATTGCCTTTGTGTTTCTTTGAATTGCATTTTTCACATGTTACCACAAGATGGTGTAATGTTGCATAACCTTGGCACATTATACAACTTTTGTCTTCTTTACACGTTCCTTTTGTTGCACTGTAAAATACTGATTTATGTTTAATATTAAAAATCACAACCATAAACAACTACTTTGCAGATGGGGAAGTGCTATGAATTCTTGTTGTTTTCCTTTTCCTTTTATATTTTTTCTCCCTCTATATTCTTTCCATTTATGGAATTATGCGATTACCCATTTTTTCCATTAACATTTTATTTTCTCTTACTCGTTATTTTCCTTAAACAGTGGTGCATGTTTTGTTATGGTCTATTGTAGTGCATTTTTGTAGCTTCTAATGTTTTTATTTGTGTGCTTAACCTTGCTATGACAGTGTCTCAGAATAATTTAAACTGTTTACCTGGATACTTATGAATGTTAGTGTGGAGTAAGAATTGAGCTTAGGTAGGAAAGCTTTTTTTCCTTAGCAATATTACATCTGAACTCATAAGAAATGCATTCTTGGTAACCCTATATCCTGCCTTAGACTCTGATAAATTATTATCTTGTGTTGTCTAAACTTTCATTCTATTATACTCTGTTATAGACAGAGTCTTTTAATTCCAGTTTTCAATCACTTCTCAGTTGAACATATTTTTTTTAATATAGACACTGTAATCCTGGTTTGGAATCGAGCTCTGTTACTTTTTCTGTCTTTGCTGACACCTTGCACAAGTTGAACTGCTTTGTACAAGCTTTTCTTTTGCTTTGTACAAGACCTTATATAAGCTATTCTACTTGGGGTTGTTGTGTGGATTCATTTGATTAGAAAATATATATAAGGTACATAGGACAATTTCTGACTTATGATAAAGCTGTCTTGTAAATTGTTAATAGTGGTGATAATTATCCATAATATTTTTTCCCTCATTTAGCTTCATTTCTCAATTGTTGGTTCAATAGTATCTTTATTTTTTAAAACTTGGGTTAATAATTAGCTCACTTAATTCTTTTTTATTTAAAAAATTTTTTTTTAATGTTTTATGTATTTCTAGGAGAGAGAGAGACAGCGTGAGCAGGGGAGGGTCAGAGAGAGAGGGAGTGACAGACTCTGAAACAGGCTCCAGGCTCTGAGCTGGCAGTCAGCACAGAGCCCGACGTGGGGCCTGAACCCATGAACCGCGAGATCATGACCCAAGTGAAAGTCGGATGCCTAACCGACTAAGCCACACAGGCGCCCCAGCTCACTTAATTCTTAAACTTAATTTCTAATTTTCTTGTCAGTTGGTCTTGGTATTTGTAAAGTACCATAGCTATAATACTTTGCTTTCAATTGCAATCAACCAGAATGGCTGAGCAAATAGTACCAGAGGTGTTTAAGAGTAAAATTTTTGAATGCTTTTAGTGTATTACGTAATTAGATAATATAATTTATGCTTATATAATTATTATAATTGTTGGTTTGGCCCAGTATCTTGCATATATTGACTTCCAGAAGATTGAATTCATTATGTAATTCAATTCATTACATAAAATGAATGATGGATTGTCAGAAGGAATAGACCTAACTTTAGTGTGATGTAGACAAATTACTGTCAATCTGTCATCAAAACAAAAATTGACTAGGAAGTAGTCAAGATAGCATACAAAAAGGTAGAACACAAGCACAATCCGAAAATTGCTTTTTTGTCTGTTTAACATTTTATAATGGAAAATTTCAAAGAAATACAAAAGAATAATATAATGAATCCCTGTGTACTCCATACCCATCTTCAGTAATTTGGTAAATGCTTTTTGATGGTAGTCAATGGATGCACAAACTCTTTTGGTAAAGAATTCGAGAGAAGACTACTTGGGGGTAGGAAAAAGCTCATAGTAAGTTACAAATCAAATGAGTCAATAATGAAATACTGCTAATTATTAAGAAAAAATTAGAATTGTGAATTTGTATGTTATGGAAAGATTCTTAGGTATCTGAGTAAGTACTTGATTTAGAAACACATCTTAAAAAAAATTTTTTTTATGTTGTTTTAAAATCTATTTCTGAGAGAGGGAGCAGGGGAGAGAGAGGGAGAGAGAGAGCAGGGGAGGGTCAGCGAGAGAGGGACACACAGAATCTGAAGCAGGCTCCAGGCTCTGAGCTAGTTGTCAGCACAGAGCCCGAGGGAGAGAGGGAGAGAGGGAGAGAGCAGGGGAGGGTCAGCGAGAGAGGGAGACACAGAATCTGAAACAGGCTCCAGTCTCTGAGCTAGCTGTCAGCACAGAGCCCGACATGGGGCTCTAACCCATGAACTGTGAGATCATGAGCTGAGCCGAAGTCAGACGCTTAACCGACTGAGCCACTCAGGCGCCCCACACATTTTATATTATGTATAAATAAGAAAGAGAATGACTTTGTTTATTCTCTGTGACTAATAGAATTTGTTTTGGGAAAATTCTGACTTTGGCTGGGGTTTTTCTATTATCCCCTGAAACACCAAGAAAGAAACTAATATTTATTGTGCCACGGACACAGAGTTAATTTATACAATACTTCTGTGAGATAAGTGGGACCGCATATGTAAAACTGAAGTTTAGATAGATAAATTACATAAAGTCATTTAGTGAGAGGAATTGGGGTTTGAACTCAGGAGTTTCAATTTCACAATTGATCGTTTTCCTACTGTGATCTGTCCTCTATGTTAATGCTAGTTCTGGAGAGCGAGTCCTGTTGCTTTGACACGGAAGAGCATGTAACTACCATCCCAGCAGAAACTCATGTATTTGTGGGGGGTTTTATTACCATTGGGTAACTGTTTATTTGAAAAAATGTACTGCTTATTTCAAATAGATGAGCTTTTGGAGTATAGCCTATAGTTGAAGGCTTATTTGTTTGAGGACTAGTGTTTTGACTTCATAGTTTTTTCTTAAAGCTTTAAAGGAGAAGGACACCTGGGTGGCTTAGTTAAGCCTCTGACTTCGGGTCAGGTCATGATCTCACAGTTCAGGAGTTCGAGCCCCACGTTGGGCTGTGTGCTGACAGCTCAGAGCCTGGAGCCTGCTTTGGATTCTGTGTTTCCCTCTCATTCTGCCCCTCCCCTGCTTGTGCATGCACGTTTTCTCTGTCTCTCTCAAAAATAAATAACCTTAAAAATACATATATTTTTAAAAAAAGCTTTAAAGGAGAAACAAGGAAATAGGGAGGGTGAGATTCTAGTATCAGTTTCAGGAAATAGGGCATTACCAAGCAAAGTCAATATGAATTGTATTTGCAACAGCTGTTTCTTGGTGATTATTTGTATTTAAATGAGAACCATTCAATTGTAGACTAATTTTTATAAATTGGGAACTTAATTACTGTCTTGTATCCTTAAATCCTATGTAGCAAATCTCCTGTGCCTGTTAACTCTGATGATAGTCCTCAGCAGACTTCAAGGGCAAAGTTTACTAACGAGTTCCTCGATGACTTTTTAAATAATGACAATAAGGTGGGTGAAATTGAATTTTTTAACTTTTTAAAAGGATTTATGACTAATATACAGATTGTAATTTCTGAGTTATTGTTGAAAAACAAAAAATGATTCAAATACCCTCTTCTTCAACACGTGCATAAAACCATCACTCCTAGAATTATGGGTAATTTTATTTTAGTAATTTAAGGTAGAGGGACCTGGTATTGAACTCTACAGAGAGCCAAAAATATGTTGGGTTTTTTTTTTTTTTTTTTTTGGACAGTGTATAAAGCATAGCATTATAAAGTATGTTGTATTTTCCCATAGGATGGTTGATTATTGAGAGTTGTATTTCTAACTAAGAGAAAGTTATAATTCTCTATAATTAAAAATGTTTTTAATGTTTACTTTTGAGAGAAAGAGAGGGAGACATAGAATCTGAAGCAGGCTCTAGGCTCTGAGCTGTCAGCACAGAGCCTGATATGGGGCTTGAACTCACGAGCTGTGAGATGATGACCTGAGCCGAAGTCAGATACTTAACCCACTGAGCCACCCAGGTGCCACTATTTTTCTTTAAAAAAATATTTTTTAATATCTATTTATTTTTGAGAGAGAAAGAGAGACAGAGCATGAGCGAGGGAGGGGCAGAGAGAGAGGGAGACACAGAATCCGAAGCAGGCTCCAGGCTCTGAGCTGTCAGCACAGAGCCTGATGTGGGGATCAAACCCACAAACTGTGAAATCATGACCTGAGCTTGATTGACTGAACCATCCAGGTGCCTTATAAATCTCCAATTTAAAATAGGAAAATTATTATCCAATTTTGCAAAATCAGCAAATGTGCATCTTGCAAGTAACCCCAAAATAAAGAATAATGTGTATGTATGCACATAAGAAATTATGTATAATTTGACATAGAAATATAGTCATGGATGTTAAATATTGAAATCATACTTTTGGAATCAAAATCTGGAACGTTTGGGAAGTTGAACACTCAAAAATTAACTGAAAGTTTTAATAAAAATGAGTTCTTTCAGTAAAATTTACTAGAGAAATCAGAGGCTTTCAGAATATGTTTGATCTTAGCACTTTGTTTAAGATACTGTAGCAGATGTGGGGTAAGTGAAGCTTAATTATTAGATATTTGTTTGACAGATATTTGACTACCAAGCACTTCTTTGGGAACTATATCCCCAGTAGCGAATGAGAGAGGAAATCCTTGTGTTGTGGATCTTTTATTCTACTTAGACAAACTAAACAAGTATATAGTATGTGATACATAAGGGAGTACTATAAATGGTGAAGAAAACATTAGTTGGAATAGGAAAATATAGGTACAATTTTAGGCAGCGTAGTCAGGAATGACCCTATGTTGTGGTGGTACTTGAGCACAAATCTAAAATGAGTGAGTAAGGCAAGTATTCATGGGGAAATAACTTTATACCTAAAAGTAATAATACAGAAACCCTGAGGCAGAATCGTATTTGGCATGTTTAAGAAATGAGTCCAGTAGTGTAGCTCAATCAGAATGAACAAGGTAAGATGGAGAGATATAGAGGAATATAGATATAGAGGAACCAGATCATGTAGCATGTTTTAAGCGATGGAATGAAGATTTTTATGTTTTATATAAGTGAGATGAGAAGTCACTGGAGGGTTTTGAGTGGAGGAATGAAATGATCAGATCTACATGTTAAAATATAAAATGGTAGCTGTATGGAGCAAAGACTTAAAAGGAGCTGGTGAAGGAGCAGGGAACCTAGTTAGGAGACTTTTGCAGTCTTTCTGGATAGGATTGGCTCAGGTACCACCGTACATTGGTGGTAGTCAGAAATGGGTAGACTTGGCATATATTTTGAAGGGAGACCTAGTAGAATGGAGATAGAATTCAAGAGTGAATCTAAGTTGTTTGAGCCAAGCAGCTAAAAGATTGGGTGATGCCATTTACTTAGGTAAAGAGCACTGGTAGAGAAACAAATTTGTAGAAGTTATTTTAAGTTTGAGATGAATGAATGTTAAATACTAACTAGTGGTCACTTTTCCCCTGACAGTACACACACAGTCTCACTACCAGGGTGTTTTTGTTTTGCTTTTAATAATTTTAGATGCACACAAAATTCCTGTCACCATTCTTTCAGTTTCTCTAATGCTGTCATCTCACATACCATAGTATAGTGATCATGGAAAGGGAATTAGGTATAATTCTATTATCTAAACTATAGACCTTACTCTAAATTCACTAGTTTCTGTACCAATGTCCTGTTCCAGGATCCAACATTGCATTTATTTGTCATGTTTCCTTTTAAAATACTCTTAAAAACATTTTTTTTTAATGTTTATTTTTGAGAGAGACCACGTGCAAGCAGGGGAGGGGCAGAGAGAGAGACACACACACAGAATCTAAAGTAGGCTCCAGGCTCTGAGCTGTCAGCACAGAGCCTGACGTGGGGCTTGAACTCACCATGAGATTGTGACCTGAGCCGAAGTCAGATGCCTAACTGAGCCCCCCAGGCTCCCCAAATTGTCATGTTTCCGTAATGTACTTCAGTCTGTGACAGTTTCTCAGTCTTCCCGTGTCTGTCATGACCTTGACACTGGTGAAGAGTACTGGTTGGTTAGTTATTTTATAGACAGTTCCTCAGTTTGGGTTTGTGTTAAGTTTTCTTAATGATCAGAATGAGGTTATGCATTTTGGCAAGAATGTAATAGAAATCATGCTATGCCCTTCTCAGTGCATCATTATCAGAGGGTTCATGTTATAGTGATACCGTTGATTTCCTATATGTGTCTTAGTTGGGCTACTGTAATAAATATGCCATAGACCTGGTGGCTTAAGCAACAGATATTTATTTCTGTAGGCTGAGAAGTCTAAGATCAAGGTGTCTGGTGAGGTCCTGGTTCCCAGTTTGTGGATGGCCATCTTCTCCATATAATCTCCCATGGCAGAGAAGAGGGAGGAAACAAGCCCTCTTGTGTCTCTTGGATCAGGGTACTGATCCCATTCGTGATTCCTTGTGACCTAATTACTTCACAAAAGTCCTTTCTCCAAATACCATCACATTGGGATTCATAAGAATCTTAGGGGAACACAAATACTTAGTCCATAGCAATATGTTAATAAAATAATATATTAATATATAAAATTAAGTTAACATTTGTGATGTTAACTTTGAACACTTGGTGTCTACTGGCTGTCATTTTAGTAGAATTATAGTTTCCCCTTGTAATTAATAAATATTTTAGGGGAGATATTTTGAGAGTGCACACATGTACATCTATATTTCCATATGTGTCATATTTTATATGTATGTATAAAATCGTGAGTTCATACTGATACTTTTGACTCCAGTCTTGTATGACTTGTTTTAGCCTTTTTCCTTATTTGTAAGGAATTTCTCCATTGGTAAGAATCCGGACTATTATTATCCATAATCCCTTAACTATTTGTTCATTCTTAGCATACATATAGTTTGAAAATTGCTAATCTATATTCCTGTGAGGAACATATTTACTAACTAGGTCACATTATTTATGTATAGTTCTTTTTATCTTTAGCCTTACAGTTTCCAGCCAAAGTACTGCTTTCCAAAGTTACACTGGTTAATTATTTTCTTCCCAACCCTTCAGTGTGGTCATGTTGTTCAACTGTAATACTGTTAGGTTGTTCATTTTTATTGTACATATTGGGTTTAAACCTCATTTGGTTTAGATTATTTGTTTTTTGAATATGTGAAACATTACTATAGTTCTGAGAGAGCTATACAAAAAGATATACTTGAAGATATTCACTATCAGGTTTTAATGACAAGTCTCAGGACAACTCTGTTAGACAGTAACATTTATTAAATATTCACTAGTGAATTGCACAACTAGTTTATATAATCTGTTTCATAGTTTTCTTTTTGGAACTCTGTTCACTAGTTTGCAGGAAAAATCCACTCCAGGCTTTTGTAACCCTTATGGTTGGCATCAGAAAACTAGAAATTTTGTTGTCTTTCTAATGTTTATTTTTTTTAAGCCAGTGGCTGCATGCACATAATTTAGAGATAATGTCTCAGGTGCTGTCTGCAGGAGTCGGGAGTATAAGGCTAATTGAATCCTTAATCCTTGTTTATTTTTCTTTACTTTTATTATTTTTTTAAACATTTATTTTTGAGAGAGAGAGAGAGCACAAGTGAGTGTGAGCATGAGTGAGGGAGGGGTAGAGGAGGAGGAACAGAGGATCTGGAGCAGGCCCCAGGCTCCACATTGACAGCAGAGAGCCCAATGCAGGGCTCTCAAACTTGTGTACCACGAGTTCATGACCTGAACCAAAGTCAGAGGCTTAACCAACTGAGCCATTCAGGTGCTCCTATTTTTCTTTATTTTTTAAACTTTAGTGAAATATGTGTAACATAATGTTTACTATTTTAACCATTTTTTTAAATTTTTTTTTTTTTTAATGTTTTATTTATCTCTAGGAGAGAGAGAGAGAGACAGCGTGAGCAGGGGAGGGTCAGAGAGAGAGGGAGTCACAGACTCTGAAACAGGCTCCAGGCTCTGAGCTGGCAGTCAGCACAGAGCCCGACGCGGGGCTCGAACCCACGAACCGCGAGATCATGACCTAAGCGAAAGTCGGACGCTTAACCGACTAAGCCACCCAGGCGCCCCTATTTTAACCATTTTTAAGTATACAGTTCTATGTAGTAAGTACCTTCACATTGTTGTGCAGCCATCACCACTGTCCACGTTTAGAATGTCTTCATCTTCCCCAACTGAAACTCTGTATGTATTAAATACTAACTCCCCATTCCTCTTTTGCCCCACCTCTGGCTAGCACCATTCTACTTTCTTTCTGTATGAATTTGACTACTCTAGGAACCTTGTGTGCTTTCTTAGTCAGCTGTGCTAACAAATACCATAGTGGCTTAAACAGTAGAAATTTATTTCTCGCAGTTCTGGAGTTTGGGGAATCTAAGATCACAGTTCTAGCTGGATCTAAGATCAAGGTTCTAGTTGATTCTGTTCCTGATGAAGGCTCTCTTCCTTGCTTGCAGGCAGCTGCTTTCTCACCGTGTCCATCCATGGCCTTTCCTCGAGTTCTTAGGTGTCTCTTATTAGAAGGATGACAATCCTGTGGTATCTGGGCCCTACCCGTATGAGACATTTAACCTTAATCCCTTATGGCCCTATCTCCAAATACAGCTGCATTTGAGGTTAGGGCTTCAAGAATTTTTGTTGGGAGGGGCACAATTTAGTCCATAGCATCATATAAGAAGAACCATACAATATCTGTCCTTTTGTGACTGGCTTATTTCACTTAACCTAATGTCTTCAAGGTTCATCCATGTTGTATCATGTGTCAAAATTTCCTTTCTTTCTTAGACTGAATAATACTTCATTATATGTACTATGTTTTGTTTACCCATTCATCTGTGATGGATACTTGGGTTGTTTCTACCCTTTGTGTATTGTGAATAAGGCTGCTGTAAATATAGGTGTGTAAATAATCTGTTTTGAGTCTGTAATTTTATTTATTCTAGATATATAACCAGAAGGGGATCTTAGGGTAATTCTGTGTTTAATTTTTTGAAGAATTGCCATAGTGTTTTCCACAGCATCTGTACTGTTTTACTTTTCTATATCCCATTTCTTATATTCTATTCATGTAACTGTGGAGAGTATGCTTAACTTTGAACCTCTTCACTAATGAGAGCCTATTTTTAATATTCTTGTGCTTGTCAACAACTTCCTCTAGACTTGAAGTTTAAATAGTATGTGAATTATATCATCTATACTGAAATATATTATGAGGCCTGTTTGTCATTATGTGGTAGTTACCAGGATACAGCAACTCATTTGAAAGGTATAAAAATAATAGTTTGGTAAGAAGACTTTAAAAGAAGTTTTAAAAAATATCCCTTTTAGAGTCTCTTAAAAGAATCCTGATCATGTTACGTAGTACTGTTGCCTTCTTTGGATGCAGGTAGGATCAGTTGATAATTGAGGTTTGAGTGTTTTTTACATAGCAAGGAATGTGTGACCAATGACTAGGTGAAAAACTAGCATTTTCTGTGTGAAAACATTTAGAAGTATTTAGAGAATGCTGTATTTGAAATTCTGGTTCTTTAGCTAATAACCAGCTTTATTTACATACCTGAAAAAGAGCATGTTGGCCTACCTGAGCTCTGAGGACCTTTCATTTCTAAAAAATCTGTGATTTTTAAATCTATAAATGAAAGTATCGCAAATGTGAACATGTCCTGTTCATTTGAAAAGAGCAGGAACTAGAAAGGATGTGCCAAACTTTACGGTTGCCAGTTACCTGGCAACTGGGTAAGGGGAGGGGTTGGGTTACAATTTTGACTTTTCAAAACACATTATTGCCTTGTATTGTTTGAATTTTTGCATTTTATATTGGGGGGGGAAATACAAAATAAAACTTTTTTTCCTCCCTGAATTTGCTTGGTTAATCATTGATCTGTTTTAATGTCAGAGCTGTACCCTTTCTGGAGGGAAACATCATGGTCCTGTTGAAGCCCTGAAACAAATGTTGTTTAATCTTCAAGCAGTACAAGAAAGTTTTAATCAGAATAAAACAGCAGATCTGAAAGAAGAAATTAAGCAAGTAAGCACAGACTTGATTTATGAATTGAGATCTGTGAATGTGAATTAAGATCTGTGGGGATATATGATCCCTTCTCACATTTTTCTTTCAGTTTGACCTCTAGTTTTATGTTAATAAGCATGCTGCAGAACACATATTCTAGAGTTGTAGTATTGTTATTCTTTTCAAAAAGTAACTTACTCAGATTTAGTACTATTACATTTCTGTAGCTGTGTACTCCTGAGTGGATTATTCTCTTTATTGTTATAAATACAGCATCTTATTTAGATATGACAGTGTTAGAGCTATAGTTATGGGAGGATTGTAGGAGTTGCTTTTTAATGCTCTACAAAATTATTTGTATAACCCAACTTTTTGTATTTATATTTGGAAATCCTTTTCAACCTTAGACTTCTCTTCATAAACTTTGTGTTCTGAAATTTTATTTTGTTACCATGTGTTTGGCTTTTCTTAGTTAATGTAAAATCTTTTTTTTTTTTTTAAATGTTTTTTATTTATTTCTAGGAGAGAGAGAGAGACAGCATGAGCAGGGGAGGGTCAGAGAGAGAGGGAGTCACAGACTGAAACAGGCTCCAGGCTCTGAGCTGGCAGTCAGCACAGAGCCCGACACGGGGCTTGAACCCATAAACCGCGAGATCATGACCTAAGCGAAAGTCGGACGCTTAACCGACTAAGCCACCCAGGCGCCCCTTAGTTAATGTAAAATCTTATTTAAAAACCATTGTGTTTTTATGTGTTTCCTAGGAATTTCAAAATCTCTTTATGGTTTGGGCTGCTACTTTGTAAGTGTTGAATTTTCTTCACAGTAGTACAGTGTTTACATAGAGTTTATGTTCTCACAAGTCTGATTGGTTTTTAATTTAATTTTTGATTTTTTTTTATTTTTGAGAGAGAGACAGAGACAGCATGAACAGGGGAGGGTCAGAGATAGAGGGAGACATGGAATCTGAAGCAGGCTTTAGGCTCTGAGCTCAGCACAGAGCCTGACGTGGGGCTTGAACCCACAAACCATGAAATCATGACCTGAGCTGAAGTCAGACGCTCAACCGACTGAACCACCCAGGTGCCCCTCACAAGTCTGATTGTTAATTCTAATTCTGCCACTTAACTAGCAAGTGCAATATTTGTACAAATCTCTTAACCTCTTTAGTTTCATTTTCTTCTGTAAAATGTGGTTGTTGAAAAGGTAAATTGAGACCAACTATGTGAAGTACTTATATAGAGCTTGACACCTGATTAAAACTTAATAGCTGGTAAATACGTAATAAATATTTTGTCATTGTTTTGTTATTCTTATTCACTAGAGCTTTATGAAATTCAGTTTAAATGATAAATGAATGGATCAGCTCTTAGAAACTGTCAAGTCTGAATTGTATTTCTCTATTTTTTCTATACTTAATGATTATTACGTTAACATATAGTGTATAATGTATCCTTTATCCCCCTCCTGTTCTAGATATCACTGAGATGTAACCTTGTTCATTACAGTTATAATTTCAAGCCAAGGTTTTATTGTTATTGGACATACGTTTAGAAGCACACTTGAAAGATGAATAAGTAGTAGTTTTATTTTTAGAATAAAGAAAATATTTAATGCTTTACTGAAAATTATTTGCTAGATTTATTTCCTTGGAAATGCAGACAGTGTTTTTTAATGTTCTTATTTTTCACATACTAAGTAGTACTTAAGTTTATAGTTATATATTTTCAATATTATATTTGGTGTTTTTAATAGGTTTCAGAAGACAATTTCTCTCAATTACAATTGAAGGAAAGTATGGTTCCTATTACTAGGTCACTTCAAAAGTAAGTATTCTCTACTAATTTCTGAAGATGTTATGGATACAAATCCATTTTAGCCTTCTCTTTGAAATCAGAAGATTATAGGAGAAATTAAGTAGTTCTAAGAATAGATAGACTTGATATTTTAAAAAATATTTATTTTTAATTTACATCCAAGTTAGCATGTATTGCAATGATGATTATAGGAGTAGAATCCAGTGATTCATCCCCTACATATAACACCCATTGCTTATCCCAAGTGTCTTCCCTAGTGCCCATCACCTATTTAGCCCATCCCCCCTTCCACAACCCCTCCAGTAACCCTCTGTTCTCCATATTTAAGAATCTTATGTTTTGTCCCCCTCCTTGTTTTTATATTATTTTTGCTTCCCTCCCCTTATGTTCGTCTGTTTTGTATCTTAAATTCCACATATGAGTGAAGTCATATGATATTTGTCTTTTCTCTGACTAATTTTGCTTAGCATAATACCCTCTAGTTCCATCCATGTTGTTGCAGATGGCAAGATTTGCCAAAAAGATTGCCGAGTAATAGTCCATTGTGTATATATACCACATCTTTATCCATTCATCTGTTGATGGACATTAGGACTCTTTCCATACTTTGGCTATTGTTGATAGTGCTGCTATAAATATTGGGGTGCATGTGCCTCTTTGAAACAGCACACCTGTATCCTTTGGATAAATACATATTAATGTAATTGCTGGGTCGTAGGGTAGTTCTATCTTAAATATTTTGAGGAACCTCCATACTGTTTTCCAGAGTGGCTGCACCAAAGTTTGCTTTCCTACCAGCAGTGCAAAAGGGTTCCTCTTTCTCTGCATCTTCGCCAACATCTGTTGTTGGCTGAGTTGTTAATTTTTAGCTATTCTGACTGGTGTGAGGTGGTAACTCATTGTGGTTTTGATTTGTATTTCCCTGACAATGAGTGATGTTGAGCACTTTTCCATGTCTATTCATGTCTTTTGCCCATTTCTTCACTGGATTATTTTTTGGGGGGTGTTGAGTTTGATAAGTTCTTTATAGATTTTGGATAGTAACCCTTTTTCTGATATGGCATTTGCAAATATCTTCTCCCATTCTGTTGGTTTCCTTTTAGTTTTGCTGATTGTTTCATTTGCCGTGCAGGAGCTTTTTATCTTGATGAGGTCCCAGTGGTTCATTTTTGCTTTTGTTCCCCTTGCCTCCTGAGACATGTTGAGTAAGAAGTTGCTGCACCTAAGGTCACAGAGGATTTTGCCAGCTTTCTCCTCGAGGATTTTGATGCTTCCTGTCTGTTTAGGTCTTTCATCCATTTTGAGTTTATTCTTTGTGTATGGTGTAAGAAAGTGGTCCAGGTTCAGTCTCCTACACTTTGCCGTCCGGTTTTCCCAACACCATTTGCTGAAGAGACTGTCTTTATCCCATGGGATATTCTTTCCTGCTTTGTCAAAGATTAGTTAACCATACATTTGAGGGTCCATTTCTGGGTTCTCTATTCTGTTCCACTGATCTGAGTGTCTGTTTTTGGCCAGTACCATACTGTCTTGATAATTACAGCTTTGTAATACAGCTTGAAGTCCAGAATTCTGACGCCTCTAGCTTTGGTTTTCTTTTTCAGGATTGCTTTGGCTTTTGGGGTCTTTTCTGGTTCCATACAAATTTTAGGATTGTTCTAGCTCTGTGAAGAATACTAGTGTTATTTTGATAGGGATTGCATTGAATATGTAGATTGCTTTGGGTAGTATTGATATTTTAACAGTATTTGTTCTTCCAATCCGTGAGCATGGAGTGTTTTTCCTTTCTCTTTCTGTGTGTGTGTGTGTGTGTGTGTGTGTGTGTGTGTGTGTGTGTGTGGTCTTCAGTTTCTTTCATAAGCTTTCTATAGTTTTCAGTGTATAGATTTTTCATTTCTTTGGTTAGGTTTATTCCTAGTATTTTATGGTTTTTGGTGCAATTATAAATGGGATGGATTCCTTGATTTCTTTTTCTGCTGCTTCATTATTGGTATATGGAAATGCAACCGATTTCTGTGCATTGATTTTATATCCAGTGATTTTGCTGAGTCAATGTATCAGTTCTAGCAGTGTTTTGGTGGAATCTTTTGGGTTTTTCATATAAAGTATCATGTCATCTGCAAAGAATGAAAATTTGATTTCCTCCTTGCTGATTTGGGTGCCTTTTATTTCTTTGTGCTGTCTGATTGCTGAGGCTAGGACTTCTGATACTATGTTGAGTAACAGTGGCGAAAGTGGACATCCCTTTCGTGTTCCTGACTTTAGGGGGAAAGCTCTCAGTTTTTCCCCATTGAGGATAATATTATTAGCGTTGGGTCTTTCGTATATGGCTTGTATGATCTTGAGGTATGATCTTTCTATCTCTAACTTTCTTGAGGGTTTTTATCAAGAAAGGATGTTGTATTTTATCAAATGCTTTCTCTGCATCTATTGAGAAGATTGTGTGGTTCTTGTCCTTTCTTTTATTAATGTGATGTATCACATTGATTGATGTGCAGATATTGAACCAGCCCTGCATCCCAGGTATAAATCCTACTTGGTCGTGGTGAATAATTCTTTTAATGTACTGTTGGATGAAGTTGGCTCATATCTTGTTGAGAATTTTTGCATCCTATACTTGATATTTTTAAGCTTCATGGAATATATTATCTAATCCTGAACTTTTCTCTTAAACTTGTGCTATTTCCTATTAATATGTTATTAAGACCTAATGAGATAATCTTAGTCACCTAAATATAATTGAGTAATAGCAATAATTTGACATAGTTGGTATGGATATCCTGGAAGAACAATTTGTTTATAAAATGTGTTTTTATGTATTTCCTCTAGAATAAATATAATAATGATAAATGTGTCATTATTTGACATATCTCTACAGAAACCTAAAGTGGGCATAATGTCCTGGATATAAAGATAGGTCTAAATGTCCTAAGTATGTTAATCTGTTTTCTTAGTTACATTATCTTAAGGAAAAATGTGGAGATAGATACAAATCTTTCCTATGGTCATGGTATTGGCAGAGGGAACGGTATTTATTTATGGGTTTGGTTGTGTGAATATGAAGCGCCCTCAGAAAGTGGAATACTGAACTTTAGGAAATGCTAAGATTGAAATTTTTTACTTTAGTAATTCCATTTCACTTGGCAAGAAGTGGGCCTATACAAATCTTGTCTACTTTGTCCTTTCAGAATGTGGTTAGAATTCAGTTATCTAAGGAAGTAGTGGAAAAGTGAAACACTAGACATGTAAACTTATGACTCTAGTTGTTGTGATATTTATGTGTACGTATGTGTATACACACACACTTTTTAAAAAATTTCCATAGTTTAAAAATATATGTATGTATGACTTTTTCCCCTCGACTTTGTAATTTATAATTTTCTGGGTGGAAATAATGCCTTACTTTATAGCTTGCCATAGTATTTGGGTATAGTGTTCCTATCTAGTAGGAGTCGGTGAATAATGATAATAACTAACATTTATTGAACACTTACCAGGTATCAGTGTTCTTAGTGCTTTTGAGTAATTCATGTGATCTTTACAACCCTATGAGGTTAAGTACTATTATTATTTTCATAATTCAGATCAGATAATAAAGATCAAGTAATTAATTTGGCCCAAGGCTACATAGCTAGTAAGAAGTAGCACTGGGATTCAAATCGGATGGTCTGATTCTACAGCCTATGTTCTTAACACTCCTCTTATTAATGATAGTGGTACATTATCCATGCAGACTAGTGTAGGGCCTCAGTTGATTATTTAGGATAAAGACCTCATTCTGCTTTAAAATTTAAAATAAGACGACCTCAAGATTTCCATGTTTCTTAAAAGCATTTATGTTGAACTTGTGTCATAGACTTAAATGTGCTTCCAAAGTACATATCCTGGAAGATGCTTTTTCTTGGTGAAAATAAACACTGGGCCATAAGTAATTAAATGACCACAAAAATTGATATTGATCGTAGGCACTTTTACCATTAGCTGAGAATATTTTTTAACTTTTTTTTTTTTTACATTTATTTATTTTTGAGAGAGAGAGAGAGAGCACAAGTGGGGGTGGGGCAGAGAGAGAAGGAGACACAGAATCTGAAGTAGGCTCCAGGCTCCGAGCTGTCAGCACAGAGCCTGATGCGGGGCTCAAACTCACAAGCCCTGAGATCATGACCTGAGCCAAAGTCTGATGCTTAACTGACTGAGCCACCCAAGTGCCTGAATTTTTTTCTTTAATAGTAGTAACTTTTTTTCTGGCTTAGACGATCAGTAATCTTGCCTACATATAAAATGCCATTTTCAAAGAGTAAGATTCATGTTTGTCAGATGGCTGTTAGCTGTTGCTTCTGTTGGATTAGCTGGTGCAATCTTAATTTGGCTTTTACTTTACATTTCAAAATTACTATCAGTAAGGTACTTGTACTGATATGAAAGTAAGTGTAAACTTTTAAAAGTATGTTAGTACATGTTTTCTTTAGTTTTAGTCTGTAGATTATTTTAAGGACAATTTGAAATTCAGATTGTTCTGGTTAGATTTATGGACATCTTTTCATATTTTAAAATAAATAGACTCCGCTTTTTCAGAAGTTGCAGATTGTACCTTGGATACTTTGATGACCTTTTCTAGCATGAAAGTCCTATTAATGTCTTTCCCTTTCCCTCAAATAGGAGTTCTTGTTTTTAACAGTTTGATTGCTAACAGTTTTAAATTGTTTTTCATTAGGCTCAAGAAACCGTAAGCTCTTACTATGGGTTCCGTTTACTCTGTTGGATGCTCGGTTTTCTTATGTTCTTTCTTTAGAAATAATTGCTTTCTAGGAAGACTCATTGGACCTGAAGTAGAGTAGAGACTGCGTAGCTTAAGATGTTATTTTTTTCAGAGGGATATTTCTTGTAGTAGAAATCTAAATTGTAATTGTTTTGTATCTTTATAATTCTAAGCTTTGTCTTATACATTCACATATTAGGATGTTGATAAAAACTTATTAACTGAAATCTCTGTGTGAGAAATTTGTCATCTTTAAGCAAATGAAAAAATTGTAGTTTTTGAGCAGGGGCCTTTTCTAGAACCTTGTATGTCATTTAAGCCACCAGCTACTCTGTCTAGGCTGGCTGTGAAGAATGAGCAATAATTACATTGCTCATACACTATAGAGGTGAGCAGTTGGAGACTATTGCAGAATTATCCGTCATCCAAAAATAATTTGTATTGGTTTTGGAGTATGTTGTTTTATATACAGTTTGGAAATGAATGTGTAAGATTTTGTAGTTTTCAGTACTAAAGGCCATGCCATGAAGATTTAGTGATAGCTAGAAAGTTGTCCTGTTTCTCACTTCTCTTTTCCTTCTCAATTCTCTGGTCTTCATTCTATACTAGAGATAGACAGAATTACCTCTCAGATTTGTAAAACATGATCCTGGAGGAATAATTTTTCTTTATACTAATGTACTCTACTAAGATCTAGAGAGTGGTAGGCAGTTTGTTTAGTTGTTGCTGGATATGAGGCTGAAACATAATACCCAAGAGCACCCAGTATAGCAGTACTAATAGAGGCAAGTACTACCAGAGGCAAGATATCATTGAGTAAATTAAAATACAGTTTAATTACTTTAATATAATCAGTCTGTTATTGAGTTTCTGTGGGTTCATTGATAGATACATTCTCATAATAAGAAGGTTTTTTTTTTTAAATTTTTAAAAATTTATTTCTGAGAGAGAGAGAGAGAGAGAGCACGAGCATGAACAGGGGAGGGTCAGAGAGAGAGAGGGAGACACAGAATCTGAAACAGTCTCCAGGCTCTGAGCTGGCTGTCAGCACAGAATCCGATGTGGGGCTCGAACCCACAAACCGTGAGATCATGACCTGAGCCGATGTCGGATGCTTAACCGACAGAGCCACCCAAGCGCCCTGTGACAGGAGTTTTTTAAATTCCAGTTTTTAAGATGAATGACTATTTGGTATTTTAACATAACTCTCAAACTGATACTTTTTTCATTAGCTTGCTTTCTCACTTTTTTAGAAAAGAAACTCAAGAATAATTTCCTTCTATTATTTTATCCTGTGCTTCTCCCTACACATACCTTTGAAATAGCAAATCACTTTTGGTGGCCTGTTCTCTAAGTAGATTGATTGGCTTGTTCTTAGCAGGGCAGATAGAGGTTGAATGAACGGAAATGAAAGCTGATTGTGTAGCTGAGGAAGGGGGACTGAAGAGTTCACATTACTGCTTAGCTTTTTCATTCATCCTCACCATACCACACCCCTCCCTTCCCTTCCCATCCTTCTTCTTTCTCCCTAACATTTGCTTTAAAGACCTAAAATAGGACTAGAACGGAAACCAGTTATATTGAGTTATGGTTATAAAAATATTTGAATAAATTTCTAATTGGCAGCGTGTGCTTCTTTGTTGATACATTTAAAGAAGACATTTAAAATATAGGTAAGTTAAAAATAATTTTGTAAAAGGGTTTGTGCATAACTTGTGTGAAAGCAGTATACCATAATGTGGTCTTTTCCCTAACCTTCACATGTTGATCAGGAAACAGAGAAAGGGAATATTGGAAAGCGTCAGTGGGTCACTAGTGAGGTGTCACTGTTTGATGGATGAACAACAAGGCTCAAAGTTGTCTAATAGTTGGCCAGTTATGTCATATGAACTTTGGGATTGTAGACAGAAGGGCTTCATTATATGTGTTCTAGCAATGAGTTTAATAACTTATGTAATTTTGTAATTAGTACATAGCTATTGTAATTTCAAAGTTAGTGTGAATATAAAAGAAATTTTTAGATACCTTCAATGACTGTAATGTGATAGAAAAGATCTCTGATTTCTATGGCATATGCGGTCACAGAGTTGGCTCTGTTGCTCGCATTCATAATGGAAGGAAATGCTAACTTACAGGTAGTATTTAGTGAAAATAAAGGTGAGAATATTTTCCCCCCATTCAGCTTTGTAGATGCTGTAAATGCAAGGGATCTGTGGCCTCAGAGTTGTAAGCAAATTCTAGCCACTTGTCTCTCCCTCCCTCTTTGTCCCTTCCTCTCTTTCTATCCTCTTCTCTCCCTCTCTCCCTCCCTCCTTTCCTTGCTCTCTTTCTAACCTCCTTCCCTTCCTCTCTTTCTTCTTTCCTTACTATTTTAGTTGTTTTTTTTAATGTTTTGTTTATTTCTGAGAGAGAGAGACAGTGTGAGTAGGGAAGAGTCAGAGAGGGAGACACAGAATCTAAAAGAGGGTCCAGGCTCTGAGCTGGCTGTCAGCACAGAGCCCCAAGCGGGGCTCGAACCCATGAACCATGAGATCATGACCTGAGCTGAAGTCAGATGCTTAACTGACTGAGCCACCCAGGAGCCCCATTCCTTCCTATTTTACTTTTAAGCAATCTCTGCACCCAGTGCGGATCTTGAACTCACAATCCCGAGATCAGGAGTCACAGGCTCCACCAACTAAGCCAGCCGGGTGCCCCTCTTTCTTTTGAATCATAGGTTGTTAAATAATAAGCCTGACAAGAAAAAGGTAGATCTAAGTCAAAAACTTACAGATTATCATCTTTCTCATAAATGTGTTTCTAGGAAGAAAATAATTTTTTAGGTAAAGAGATTTTACTATAGGATGTAGAAATGATAGAATCTAGTTAATTTTACCTCTGATTGCATAGTAACTTTGGGGGAGTTTTTGTCCTTTAGTTGATGAAGATAAGAACCTTAAAAATTAACTGAAGTTGCCAAAAGGGTGGCAAAAGCCAGATTCTTAATACATTTCAGTAAAAGTGTCCAAGAAGCAGAGTACAGGGAAATAGATATAATGTAATTAACAGTACTAGATTCTTCCATCTTCTTATCGTGGGTAAAGTGGAAGGTGTATTTTACGTAATACACATTTACTGAACCTGTGTTAGAGACTGTAGAGCAGAGTATTATAGTCACCACCTTTCAGCTCACCTTAGAAATAGTAATTTCTGTTAGTAAACACACTAGTACACATCATAATTGTTATATTGTTTTCTTGGTCCCTTATTAATAAGAGATCTGAAATATGGTTGATTGACACGAGTGGTACGTAAGGTTCTGAATGAGTAATAGGGAGGAAGAACTGGAAGAATATTTTTAGAGGAAGACTAGAAAGTTCAGGGCTTCTCTTTTCTTGGTTTGTTTAGGAGTGATTAAATTTTAGCTTTGTTTTAGAGAAAACAAAAAAATCAGGTTGCTGATACAATACCACATAGTTGTCATTTGTTTCCCCCCATGTTCAATAAAAATGAGTTTTCTTCAACTGTGACTGATTTTTCAGAGCTTTTTAAAAACTTTTTAGCTATCTTAAATGTACGTCTTAATGAATATACTTTGTTTCTTAAATAAGATACACCATATTCCAAAAGAAAAGGTGTAATTTCAGTTACTGTGAAAATGACATGAAAAAATTGTCTTGTTAAGTATGATACAAATAAACCTATTATTAAAGTTCTTGGCAGACTTTCAAAAAAAGTCTTGAATGTCAAAAAAATACATTTTTAAAATAAATGTTTATAGAATTTAAATGAATTATTTTAGCCTTCAGTTACTCAGATCTCAAGATTTTATAAAGAAAAATTCTAAATGTTTGATATTTATTTTATAAATTCATTTCTCATACTAATTTTGAAGTTAATAAACAATGTAATCACCATTTGTTGCTGTCTGCATTGTATGTTCAGTCTTTAATACTGGTTTATAATGTGTTTTATACTTTTTAATGAAGGGCTTTGCACCATTTATCTCGCCTGAGAGACCTGGTTGATGATACCAGTGGGAAACAGTCACCGAAAATGTGAAGAGGAAAATAAAACATTCCAACCAATAAATAGTCACCACAGAACAAAAATGTATTTTTTCCTATTGTTTAAAGTGACAAAGAAATTATAAGTCATACATTATTCTGTGTTTGGTTCAAGTATTATGTTTTTTTTTCTTAAACAAACTTGAAAATGTGCATAGATTTTGTGACCTATTCTCATTTTATGCCAAAATGCCAGAATGAACTTGAAGGATCCACGCTGTGTCCTACAGTCTGATTTTGGTTTTCAGGCCAGCAAATGTCCTCTATTCAAAGATTTCTGTTCTTGAAACTTACATGGACTTAATCTTACTGAGCATTCTCATCATTTTATCATCGGTTTCTGGATTATTAAGAAACTCTTCTTGGTTTCTATCCAAAATCACTTAAGTAGACTTCTTGATAAAATCAACGTCTACTTTTAAGTAGCTTAAAGTGCCCGGGGGCGCCTGGGTGGCTCAGTTGGTTAAGCATCCGAACTTCAGCTCAGGTCGTGATCTCACAGTTTGTGGGTTTGAGCCGTGCTTTGGGCGCTCTGCTGACAGCTAGCTCAGAGCCTGGAGCCTGTTTCAGATTCTGTATCTCCTTCTCTGACCCTCCCCTACTCATGCTCTCTCTCCCAGAAATAAATAAAAACATTAAAAAAATTAAGTAGCTTAAAAGAATATGAAAGTCATTATGGTGAATCTTATGCATATAGAAGTATGTTACTTTTAATTTTCATAAGTATTTAAGATATGTTCTATTTGCAAATAACATTAATTTAGTAATGGGGTGATGCACTGCTAAAAGGAATGTTGTTTTATGTTGTGAAATCAAAGAGAAAACCTCTTTTAATTGTTTTGATTTTGATTCTGTGTAAGATGATCTTGACAGTTTACAAAGCATTTTGGTGTTGTATATTTGTGAATTTAATATTTTGATACTAGATTATTTCTCCGACTTTAGTTTTGGGGTTAGCTCAAACTAATAAAAGCTGTGAGATCAGTGACTAATTACTTTATGCAGTTTGATAAGTAAACTTAAAAAGAATATGGAAAATTCAAAAGCAACTCTGTATTACAAAGCTGTTTTGTAAGAACTGAACTTTCTTTAAAGCAATCTGTAGTCTAAAGTCTGTCTCTAGCTGGGACTGAACTGAGCTCTGCAATTTTGCATTTTCTACCAAGTAAATTTCTAATAAGCAAGGAAACATCTTTACCAACAACACTAGGAATTAAGTCATAAAGCATGTTTTAAAAGCCTGATGAAAGAAGGTCTGCATGTTTATACAAAAAGTACAAATTAACATGCCCAGATTGTAACATCTTTGTTAGGTAGCTTTACATCAAATAGGAATTTCTAAGTACATTGTGTTAAAGAATTTTTTCCCCCAAAATTTATAGACCTTTGCTATAGAACTTACACATCAAAGACTATAGAATGAAGGCTGTCACTTTTTTCTCAACCAGGGAGTCGCCACCATGCAGTTGTTTTGCCCAGTTTGAGAGTCACTTGCCATTAAGTTTGTTTTGTTTAGTCTGTGGAGGTATTTCCACACCAACATTCTATTTTCTGATTATGATCTTCTGTTTCAAAACAAACAGTTTGC
Organism: Crocuta crocuta; assembly: GCF_008692635.1. Classification (NCBI taxonomy): domain Eukaryota; kingdom Metazoa; phylum Chordata; class Mammalia; order Carnivora; family Hyaenidae; genus Crocuta; species Crocuta crocuta. The sequence continues at coordinate 11,613,597 of NW_027532203.1, read as the reverse complement.
ATACAATCAAACAAGGCATTACTTTGATGAAAGTATGACTGGATGTTAAAAATGCAGATTTTTAAGTGGATGAATATGAAGTGGATCTGGGATGATCATGTTCCAGGCTTAGCCAAATCTTCTGTTAGGCAGTCTAATGAAGGCAGAGGAGATGAATATATATCATCAGATAATTAACTTCTAATCGCATATATGTTCATCAGACCTAGTATTTAGTATTTGCCTAAAAAGCATTTCCAAAGAGATTCTGCTGTAATGACTGAATAGCACTGATTTGATTAATGCTGCCATTTGTGAGAAAATAGCTTCAATGCTAAATAAGAGAAGCCTTCTAAATTTTTATAACTAATATTTTAATAAACTTGATTATACTTACTAAAGGAATATTTTCCTTTGTGTTAAATGTGTAAGCTTAGTCATTTGAACCAAAAAAATAAATTAACTTTTTTAAAGTGGTTAATTCCACTTTTATTAAAAAGCAAAATGTTTAGGAGAGTCAACTAAAAAATCTAAATGATAAATGTTCATGAAATTCGCTAAAGAACTGATTCAATTACATGTTAAAAATTTCAGTATTCTTTATGTTGAGTTTTCCAGGGGTGAAAGGAAAGCAACAGTATTGAGACTGCTGAATTGGGAATTTAAAGAAGATAATGAGAACAATTAAAGGTTTTAAAAGTTGCAGTGAGAATATAAATTTTTATCAACCCCTTTTAGGCATATTTAAAAGTGTTAGATAGAAAAAGATTTTATTTTATTTTTTGTTGTTGTTGTATTTATAGTTTATTTCAAAGACCTGATGTGGTCCCCATGTTTCTGTGACATTTTTTCTGTTTACAGGCTACGAAATAGTGTTTTCATTTTTTTTTTTAAGAAAAAGATTTTAATAAGACATTTCAGATTTTTAGTTGAGTATGAAAAAAATTTAACCTAATTCCAAAACTTTTTTGAGATCAAGGGATAAAGGTGCAATGAGTATATGAAGACTCAAAACTCAACTGTATTTTCTTTAATGTCAGTAGGAACTTCACTGTCACTGTTTTCTGTGTTAGCACATTGCTGTGTCGTAGAGATTTCTGACCAAATTGAGGAACACTGTTGTGGGTTCGTTTGTTTGGATTATGTGTCTGTTATTTCTTGTTGAGATTTATAAATGTGGATTTTTTTGATATTTAAAGGTTAAGCTAATATCTTGTTAACTTCTATACATTTATACCAAAATGTTTTTTGAAGATAAATCATGGTAAGATTCTTCCCCTCCCCATGCTTTGAATATGTGGAATCGCTCATAGGTTTGAATTTTTGTTTTGTCTTTCCTTTTCCAACGTGTACTGTGTGTCAAAATCTATTTGGTGAAAGTGCTATCAAGAAGTGAACTTGCCAAACTGCAAATACGGTGAAAAGAGACAAAAGAAGCAAAAGGCCAATAAAATTGATGATTTCTGAACAATTGAAGTTTCTTGAAATGTGAAAGACTGTATCATTCTGTTCCATGTACCAATTAGATGTTTTATGCATGGTTATATGTTGTGTTAGACTGTAGTGCCTATCGTGTAAGGATTGGTGTAACCTAGGCCTGAATATGTGAACGAACGCATATTCAGGTTATATTGTTAGATTTTTTTTCCCATGACATTTGAAATTATTCCCTTTCTGTTTCCTGGTTTTCTTTCTTCTTTATATTCATCTGTGGCTAAGATCATTTTCCTTTTTTAAACAAAAATATCTTAGCTTTTTACCCTCCTACTTTGTTCTGCAGTTTGTTCTAGACCAGACTTCTATAACAGCTTTTCTCACAATGTAGCTACTTTTCTAACACTGTAACAAATGTATCTGTCCATTCTTCATTATCTTAACTAAGAGGGGTCCATTTGCCTAATGCTTATTTTTTTCCCCAATTTTTAAAAATACTCATTTTTTGAGAGAGAGAACGAGTGGGGTAGGGGCAGAAATAGAGAAAGACCAAATCTGAAGCAGCTCAGGATCTGAGGAGATCCTGACCTGAGCTGAGGTTGGATGCTTCACTGATGGAGCCACTCAGGCAGCCTTGCCTAATACCTATTTCAACCATTTAACATTCCTTCCCTCCCTTTCAGCACTTGCATCGAGTAGTGACTGACTGGTCTGCAAGACACTATTGTAACACCACCACATAACATTCCTAATCTACTTCAGAAATTTGCTGTACATTGCTTTACTTATTATCCCAACTTTCTACAGATTCTCACCTTTGTGTGTATTATCTCCCACACTTGAAACACTTCGTTTTCTTTCATTCTGGTTATGTAAAGCTTACTCTACCATTTCTTTAAAGCTCTGACTGAATGTTGTATTTTCTTTTCCAAATATTCTAACATTCTTCCAGACTGGTTAGGTTGGCTTTCCTCTTTCCTCGCCCATCATTCATTTAGCTATTATGATTCTTGTTTTTGTTTTGAATAGTGTCTCTTAATCACGTTGTATTCCTAGGGGAGAAAAATGTCTCAAAAGTTAGAGGATTAATTTTTATCTCCTTGATAGTACCTCTTACACTACAGTGTATAACCAGGAACATGTAAACTTAAAGCCGTGATAATTTTAAGTGTAGTTCTCCCTATAAGATCGTAGGCTCAGAAAAGGACAGATCATATTTTTTTAATTTATGTGATATCCTGCAAATCCTTCAAATGAAGTAAATCAAGCCTATTTTTTGATGTTGCTGATGCTGTTTATCAAATAGGATCAACATTTGTGTACTTTAGATGACATCTGTAAGGCTTCTAACCTCTTGAGCTCTCAAAGCTAAGATTTTTTAGTTTTTATATATTTTGCATTTCATCAAATATACAAATTATTTTACAGATCTAGGACTGTGTCTAGGAAAACTTTCAGTGGTTGGTTTTCATTGTGTTGCTTTGAGCTTGGCTTGATGGGAAACTATCATTCTGGGTCCAATCTAGAAACAAAAGCCACATAGTGATTTTAACAAGGGATGTTTATTATGAAAAAAGTTTTAAACTGTGACAAATGAAATAAGATATGAGAATTCTGTATGGTACCCCAGAGCTGAGGGGGAGTAGCCAAGGAAAAGGTACTTGGGTTATCTTCCCTTGGGTAATGCATTAGACGTAGGGGCTTAAGATTTGGGTTCAGATCTCACTGAAGAAGGGGTAGCTGTGGCCCACTGGATGGCAGAGAAGTTTACTAGTTTGTCCAGACCAGAGTTGATCTTCAGTCACTAGGCAAATAGGAAGTCACCCTCCAAGGTTCAGGAAAACTGTAGCTAGTTACTGGGTGTGTGGGCACACAGACAGGAAGGGGTATCAGTGTTGGCAGGATACCTGGAACATGACGTGTTTGTGTTGAAAGGGTTGAAGGAAGGGGATTAGCAGCCTGGTCCAGGTCTGTGAGTGCCAAGAAGAACCATACATTCTAGGATTGTGACTGGGGAAAGAGTATCACCAGATGTTTTCATACCCACCTGGTTTGCTGATGGTGCAGCTGTCAGAGAGCAGTGGTAGAGCCCCTTCAGGGTGAATTTGAAACCCAGAGACTGTAAATTGATAGATTTTAGAAATTTAGATTTTAGATTTTGGTGGGAGAGAACACGTATGGAAAATACAAAATGCCTCACCTGTCTACCCTTCCCTCCGTTTTGCAATGTCTTGCATGACCTATTCAAACAAGAACTGGGAATTAAAGGCAAGGTCGCAAAACTGTCAGGTCATAGAAAACAGGTAAAATGAGAGAATGTGGGCCAGTGTTCTAAATATCTAATGAGGGGTGCCTGGGTGGTGCAGTTGGTAAAGTGTCTGACTTTGGCTCAGGTCATGATCTCATGGTTTTTGAGTTCAAGCCCTGTGTGGGTGTCTGTGCTGACAGCTCAGAGCCTGGAACCTGCTTTGGATTCTGTGTCTCCCTCTTTCTCTGCCTCTCCCTCACACATGCTGTTTCTGTCTCTAAAAATGAATAAATCTGTAAAATACATAAATATCTAATGACTTTGGTAACTTTATAAAATAGTTCTGAACTGGAATTCTGGAACTATTCAAGTATTCTGGAATTACATGAATTATATTCAATCAGAATGTCAGAGATAGGAATATAGTATATTCCTTTCATTATTTTTTGTAACTTTAAATGAATGTTTTGCCACATAGCTTTAAATGGTTGTTTCTGGAAATGGAGAGTTTCCTGCAATTGGAATGCTTTGTTTTATAGTATATTCTTGCTTCAATTAAACAACTTTTTACTTTTCTGTGTCTTCCCCGTATTGCTCTTAATTTTGCCTCTTAATATCATCTCACATGCATATTTCCGTCTTCCAAGTATTGAAATCAACAAGAGTAATGCTCTTTCCATCTATTAGATAAGTATATCTAGTTTCTAAAATATGTCTTTGGACAAAGTTTTATGTTCATTATTGTCTCACTTTTTAAATGTTCCCTATTGTTTAAAAGCCTGTCTTTACTTTACAAATGATCCAGAGCCCTACTTAATAGCAAAGCTAGAGTATATGCTTTATTTTTTTAAATTGAGTTATAACTGACAGTTTGATGTGTATGGCACGATGATTTGATATTTGTGTATGTTTTGAAATGTTCACAATAAGTAACATCCACTTCTTAAATTTTAATTCTAGTATGGTCGACATACAGTGTTAACATTAGTTTCAGGTGGTCAACATAGTAATTCAGCAATTCCATCACCCAGAGCTCATCATTAGTGCACCTCTTAATCCCCATCACCTGTTTCCCCCATGCCCCCACCTACCTCCCCTCTGGTAACCATCAGTTTGTTCTCTATATTCATGAGTCTGTTTCTTGGTTTGTCTGTTTTTCACTTTATCTTTCTATTGCAACTTGTAGCTAGTTTTTTCCCCTCTTTGTTGAGATGTATAAATGACAAAACTAAGATATTTAAAGTATACATTGTGATGATTTGATATACATATATGCTGTGAAGAGTCCTCCATCTAGTTACTATATCCACCATCTCATATTTATCCTTTTCCCCTTTTTAGTGATGCAACGAGTAAAATGGGACTCTATATTTGATTCTTTAATAATTTATTACTCCATCAGGCTAGCATTTGTTTGGCTCCTGGATCTGTGCTACGTGTGTGTGGAGGTGGATGGAGGAGAGAGGAGTGCAGGTGTGGGAGAGGTGTTGAAGCAGGGCATGACTGTTATGAGAAACTCATGGTGGAAAGATACAAACGGACACAATTGCACTACAACCAGTAAGGTTGTTTCAGGGAAACGAAGATGGAAGAGATGGAAGAGCTGCTATAAAGGCACAGGACAAGGAGCAGCCACGTGGTCTGGGGGAGATCAGGAATTCTTTCAGGAGGGAAGGCTGATCTAGAGAAATGAACAAGTTTGCCATCAAAGAATTGGGTGGAAGTCATTCCAGACGTGGGCAATAGCGTGCAAAGACTTGAGCAGTAAAATGGTCTGATACAGGATTCATGGACTCAGAAGGGTATGTTGTATGTTGTCGTGGAAGAAACTTGTGCTTTAGTATCAGGCTCATGATTCTGCCATTTATTAGCTCTTTAATGGGAATAAGGTACTTGAGCTTGCTTGAGTCTTTTGTTTTCCCTCTATTTGTAACAGATCCTTTATAGCTTTGAGAATTAAATGATGTAAGTTATGCCTGGCACATATGACATGGTAATACTAGCTGCTTATGTGGTAATACGTCTAGTTGAGGGAGGCATAAGAATAAGACCTAAGGCTGCTGCTACCCTGTGCCTCCCTGTTCTGGTGTCCATACTATTGCAAGACTTTAAAAACATATCTGAGATGTACCTTTTCTCAAAATTCCCAGTGGCTTCCCATCTCAAAAGTTAATAGGAGAATTCAACTAAAGCCTAAGAAGTCCTGTGTGGTGTGCCAACACCTCTAACCTCAGTCCCCAACACCAGAACATTTCCTACCACTGGATTTGCTCTCTGATTCAGTCACACTGGTCTTGTTCTCAAATAATTACAAATACACTACTGTCTCCAGGCTGTTGCACTGTATTCTCCATCTGCCTGGTCTTTCTTCAAATACCCGATGATTCTTTCCCTCAGGTGTCTGCTGAAATATTTTATCAGAGAGGCCTCCCCTAACCCCCACTACTCCCTATACCATTATTTTTTTTGCCCCTTTACTCTTTTTTTTTCTTTAGGGAAGAGACTTTGTTTTATTCACTGTTTTCTTCCCAACAACCAGAATTGTGCCTAGCATTAAAATGATACATAAGTATTCTCTGAATGATGAGGCTGAGAAAATGGCCTGGGGGCCCATCTAAAGACCCTTGGAATACTCAGCTAAGACTTGGGTTTTATCCTACAGGCAAAGGGAAGGGAACCAGTGTTTTTTGATGCAGCTTAAAGTGAATATTAATCTTTTGTTAGTCCCTACCTTGATTTGTGGTTGTAGTCAAATTGAACTTTTTTCCAGGCACTAAAAATATTTTCCTTTTTTCCAGTAGTTAGTCCTTATGACCTGATACCATGGCATAAATGCATTATGTTAGCGATTTTTTTAGGTAGTAAAATTAGAATGCAAGTTTTATTTAGTTTTTTTTAACGCCCTTTTTTCTTTTAAAGTTTATCTTAGCAAGCAGGGGAGGGGCAGAGAGGGAGAGAGAGAGAGAGAGCTCAAACTTGCAAACCATGAAATCATCACCTAAAGCAAAACCAAGAATAGGATGCTTAACCAGCTGAGCTACCCAGGAGCCCCTAATTTTTGTTCAGCTAATTTTACTGAGGTGCCTATGATATTGTAGTGTAAGACAAGTTCTCAGAATATAGGTTTTATTATTTTATAATAATGTGTATAGGGCTATTGGTTTGTATTAGGTTGCAGTAGTAGATGCTGTTTGATTTACTGAATAATTGGGTTTTTGGATGAGAGTGTAAGCTGACCACAGAAATGAGCACAAAGAAGTCTCTTGAAAGGGGATTCAGAAGCTCTGATGATCATTCCGGTGCATAACTTGGCTCATCCAGGGCTAGAAGGAACATGGTCATGCCCCTGACAAACTAATAATTCAGCACCCCTTCAAATAATTTGAATCTTCAAAATTTTGGGAAACATTTAGGGTAAGTATGAACAATTTTATTCATAAACAGATTTACTTATAGTTGCAAATTAAGGCATAATGGATATGCTATTAAAAAGAGCAAAGAGTAGCAAATGTTTCCCAAATTTCTGTTGTAGTTCTTGGTTTTGTGTGGGTGAGCATGTAGTTTTGAGTCAGATTTCTTAGGATAGTTTAAAATTTAAAGGTCATATGCCCTCCCTCCCCTACTTTATTAGCTGGGGTGCCTTGGGCAAGTTGCAGCTTTAAATGAGGTAATACTTGTAAAATGCTTATTAGCACGGTGCCTCACACATAGTAAGGGCTAGTGTTAGATACAATTATTTCAGAATTTCCGCTGATGACAATTGTTGCCATGTAACTGCCTGTAAGTTGTCTGTGTGTGGATATTTTGTAGAAATAGACATGGGTCAGAGTTAGTAAGGACTGCTTAAATTTTTTTTCCCACTAGAGGGCACTGTCTTGTTTGGCAGCAACAAGGTTAAGAAACTGATTGGCCTACTGCCCCTAATCTGGTTTTTGAGCTCCAACCCCTGGCATTCATACTCCAGTTAACAACTCTTTTTTTTTTATTTCTAGGAGAGAGAGAGAGAGACAGCTTGAGCAGGGAGGGTCAGAGAGAGAGGGAGTCACAGACTGAAACAGGCTCCGGGCTCTGAGCTGGCAGTCAGCACAGAGCCCGACGCGGGGCTCGAACCCACGAACCGCGAGATCATGACCTAAGCGAAAGTCGGACGCTTAACCGACTAAGCCACCCAGGCGCCCCAGCAACTCTTAAAGATTGTGCTGGAATATGTTAAGAAATAATCTTTCTTATCTTCCCTTTCCTTCCCACTTCAAGGTGTGTGTGTGTGTGTGTGTGTGTGTGTGTATTTTGTTTTTGTTTTTTTGAGGAAGGAGAAACATCTTTCTCCATTCTGTACACTGGATATATTCTTTAGACATAAGACATTATGATTCAGGGGCGCCTGGGTGGCTTAGTTGGTTGAGCCTCTGATACTTACTTGATTTCAGCTCAAGTCATGATCTCACAGTTTGTGAGTTCGAGACCCACATCCACATGAAGCCTGATTGGAATTCATTCTCTGTCTTTTTCTTCCTCTCTGTCATGCATGCATGTATGCTCTCTCTCAAATCAACTTAAAAGAGGACATGATTCAGACCCTGACTCTTCTCTTCAGGATACTTCAGCCCCAGGACTCCTGAAGACCACTAATAGACTTGCATTGTAGCAGGGCTCTCCTTTGTCACTTTCCCCAAAATTGTATAATAGAGGAGTATTTGAGCCTTGGCACATGCTTATGTCCTTGTAAAGGGGTGGCTCTTGAAAGAAAAAAATGGCCTTGGGTCTTCTGCAAGATATATAGGTTTGACATCATGAACTGGGAGTAGAGGTTCAAGGGAAGTATCCTTTTACTTATCCTTGAAGCCCCTTCCTTACACATATGGTGAAAGCAAGCTTAGCTAGTAGACTAAACCAGTGGCCCTAACTTCCCCAACATCTCTTCGAGTCAGGGAGAGAAGAGAAGAGGTGAGGTGGTGAAGGAGAAAAAAGGTGGAAAGGGGGCAACAAAAGTTGAAACACAAAGTTTGAAAACCTATTTTGGACTAACATCCTGCTTGGGTTAAACTTTTCATGGATTAGTAAAACTTCCTGATTCCTACCTCGTGACTGCCTACAGAGTAACTTTGCAGAGGATGGGGTAACATCCATATCCCATTCTGTATGTGACTTAACCATTTTCTCCCTTGTTTCAATCTGTATGCAGTGGGATGTCAGTGTGAGGGGCCCAGGTACTGTGTCAGGCCTTCACTTAGTGATGGCCACGAAAGGAGCCCCTAAACATGAAAAGGTGAGCAAGGTGTAGAGATAAGGGACTAGGAGGAGGGTGCACACTCTGCTAGCGTGACTGGGATGCTAGGAAGTCTCTCATGCCCAGGGGGCCTCCCCTCGTCATCTTTGTATGGTCCTGAGTTGTAAAATCTTAGGAGCTGGAGTCTCTATAGCTCAGTTTAACGTCTTAGAACTGTCTAGATCTCATAGCATATATTTTTCGTAGCATTCTCTCGGAGCCATAGTCTCAGATTCAAATGAAAAAGTCCAAATTTAGCATGAACTGCAGAACAGAGGCTTCTCTGGCCTCATTTGTGAAGAATGCCCCAAACCAGGGCCTTGGTTCAATAATTTGAACAATATCTCATCCAAGGACCACACATTCTGACCCAAAAGGGCAAAGTAGGAATACTTAAAATTTTTTTTAATGTTTATTTTTGAGAGACAGAGCATGAGAAGGGGGAGGGGCAGAGAGAAAGAGAGAAGGAGATACAGACTCCAAAGCAAGTTCCAGCACAGAGCCTGACCCGGGGCTCAAACTTGAACTGCAAGATCATGACCTGAGCCGCAGTTGGACGCTCAACCGACTGAGCCACTCAGGCGACCGCCCCCCCCCTTTTTTTTTAAATATTTTTTAAATGTTTCTTTTTGAGAGAGAGAGTACTTTTAATATTGACAGAGTTGAGGTAAGGGCTAAAATCAGAGACACCTAAGGAGTTTCCTGAAAGCTGGCCAGTTGCTCAACAGTGGTTCTGTAGGAACTAGCTTATAGACAGTCTAGTAGAAATCATCATCCTTCTCCTGAGGCAGCATCCACCCTTCCTGGAGGAGAAATCAATAAATGGTGATTTGCTGATTCTTACACATACCTTTGTAATAATGGGGAGAAATTACATCTATGTTCTAGACTGTGACTCACAGGTCAAATATAGCCTGCTGCTGCCTTTTGTACCGTCCACAGCTAAGAGTGGTTTTTTTTTTTTTTTTTACATTTTTAAATGATTGAATAAAATTTAAAAGGTGAATATTTTATGCCACATAGGAATAAAAGAATACAATATGCATCAGCATTATATCACAGTATCTCCAATTCACAGAAAAGCAACAAATTAGAAAAAAATGTAATACAACAGAATTTCTTCTCGAAAATGAAAATGAAGCCAAAGCCATGGAGTTTTGAGTGGCTTGTTAGCCAAGTAAGGCAAACTGTTTGTTGATAGGGGGTCAGTTAAATTGTGACTGATTACAGTGTGTTCAGAGAAAACAAACTTGTTTAAGACTGTTAGCTTTTGGGGGAAGAATAGCTGATCAAAGAGTTGGGTGACATTGGGAGCAATAGCAATAGTCAATAAAAAATCAGGGTAAATAATTTCAATGTTTTTTCTTCATTCTTGATGAGTCTAAAAGATGTTACTAAGTTGCTTTCTATTCCAGAAGTCCATGCTGACTTTGAAGTGACAAAGGAATTAGCCTCAATGAATAGTCTGTTTCTAGTTGTTTTTAATGTTTTATTATTTATTTTTGAGAGAGAGAGACACACACAGAGCATGAGCAGTGGAGGGGCAGAGAGAGGGAAACGCGGAATGTGAAGCAGGCTCCAGGCTCTGAGCTGTCAGCACGGAGCCCGACGCGGGGCTCAAACCCATGAACCGCAAGATCATGACCTGAGCTGAAGTCAGATGCTCAACTGACTGAGCCACTCAGGCGCCCCATAGCCTCTACGACTAGTCTGCATGTGTTACAACTAACAGGAATATTTCAAAGAAACTGAGAAAAATTAATCATGAAAATTAAATTTAAACATGAAGTAGAATCTGCTAAGATGTATTATAACTTACGGTAAATTAAAATGATGTGTGAGTCGGGAAAAAATAAAAGCGTAAAAGTACAAACCTTTCAGATCTATGAAAATGTAAGTTGTCTAAAGCTTATTTTTAGCAACTGTTCATTAGCAGGTGCTTTGCAGAAAGTATCTGAGTCTACCATGTATTTCTGAACCAGTAATGTCAGTGATGCACTTCCTTTGCTCTTGTGGACTTAACCGTCAACAGTTCTGTGAATTTTTGTCAGAAATTGAAGCCGAGTCTTCTCTCTTGCTCCACCACATATCAGTGTGACGGCTCAGCAGCAGTAAAGCTTTCCCGTGATTTTTTTTAAATGTTTTATTTATTTCTAGGAGAGAGAGAGAGAGAGAGACAGCGTGAGCAGGGGAGGGTCAGAGAGAGAGGGAGTCACAGACTCTGAAACAGGCTCCAGGCTCTGAGCTGGCAGTCAACACAGAGCCCGACGCGGGGCTTGAACCCACGAACTGCGAGATCATGACCTAAGCGAAAGTCGGACGCTTAACTGACTAAGCCACCCAGGCGCCCCTTTCCTGTGATATTTTTAACCTTAGGGCCAAAATTGAAACTTAAAAAAAAATGTTTATTTCTGAGAGAGTGCAAATGATGGAGAGGCAGAGAGAACCCCAAACAGGCTCCTGTCAGCCCTAAGCAGGATGTGGGCTCCAACTCAGGAACTGTAATAATGACCTGAGATAAAATCAAGAGTCAGACACTGAACCAACTGAGTAACCCAGGTGCCCCTGAAATTTTTCTTTTTTTCTTTTTTAATGCTTATTTATTTTTGAGAGAGAGATACTAGCATGTGTAGTTGTTTCTGCTAGTGTATCTGCTAGAGAAACAGACAGACAGAAAATCCAAAGCAGGCTCCAGGCTTTGAGCTGTCAGTGCGGAGCCCCACACGGGGCTCGAATTCACGAACCATGAGATCATGATCTGAGCCAAAATTGGATGCTTAACCGACTGAGCCACTCAGACGCCCCTGAAATTTTTCTTAATAAGAACCAGCCTCAAACATAATGGAACACTGAGTGTCTTTGGAAGTTAGGTTTTGAGGCAGACCTCATAATGTTTTTTAGTAAATTCAGCCTAAAATTGCAAGGTAAAACATCAGTTATATGCCAATCTTATTCCTTGGTAAAGTTGTTTCCATGACAACTAATGTTTGGATCTTAAGTCATGTCAAACACTTCCCATGCTTTCAAATGTTAAAACAGGAAGATCTCCACCCCTACACACATTTGCAGGGGATGTATTTTTGAAGCTCAAGCTAGTTTCAGCAACATTTCTGGACCCCCCTGTGACTACAAAGGGGATTTCCATATTTTAAAAAATCCATTCAGTTGTACAATTACTTTCAGTTGGAAGTAATCAATGTAAGGACATGCTAAAAAGTCAAATGTCAAGTGCAGAAACTAATAAATTCTGTAAATGCTTCCCAAATGATATATATGCTCAACTAAAATAATTTGCTCCTAAATCCGTGTCAGTGTTTGTCAGTAACTATCTGTGAAAAGGTGTTTTCAGAAATAAAATATGTAAAATTCTATATGGGTCAGCATTAATAGATGAATATTTGTAATTGGTTTTGATGATAAGGAGCATTAATTCTGAATTCCAGTCAAGCAAACTGTTATCTTCCTCCAAAGAATTCAGTTTTTTTATTAACAGACTTGATTATTAAAAAAAATTATACACATTATTATATTTTAATTTTATCAAAACATTGTTTGAAATTTATTTTCTTTCTTGATATGTAAGTACTTGTATAATATCTTTGATTTGCTTCTGCTTCTTGGACCCTGAAGAGTAAAATATTTACTATCTGCCCCATTACAGGAATGTTTTGTTGACCCCTGGCACTAGAGGAATGCTTCTGGAATATTGGATTGAGGAGTAACTCTCTAAGTATATATTGAATATAGAGCCTGGGGACTCTACAGCCTGCAATGCCTGAGCCACTGTCCTGTTATTATGTTTTACTGCCGTGGTGTATTGGCATTTTAAAAATTGTATGCATTCCTTAAAGAATTTTGTTATAGTTGGTAGGACCATCTAGAAGTTTGTTTCTCCTGGGAGATGAAGATTGGCTCTATAATTATACCTTCTCTTTGGAAATTTATCTAATTTATCCTTTCGGAATGCACAGGTGAACCCTAGTTTTACTTGGTAATTGTGTGTAAGCACATGTACTGAGTAACTGGTGAGCCCCTCTTCCTTCTAATTTTAAATGTGACCACTGATGCTCTCAGTCCTTCTTGGTTTGAGTATAGTATCTCCTGTCTCTAGGATTACTCAGTTCACTCACTGTTCCCTTCCCTGTGTTTACTGTGGTGTCTATAGAGAAGTAAGTATATGTCTCTAATTAATTAATTAAAAAGTTTATTTACTTTGAGAGAGAGGGGCAGGGAGAGAGGGAAAGAGAGAATCCCAAGCAGTGTGCACTGACAGTGTGGATCCCGATTTGAGGCTTGATCTCATGAACTGGTGAGATCATGACCTGAACTGAAACAAGTGGATACTTAACACACTGAGCCGCCCATCCTTTATTTTACTTTTTATCCTTTGAGTATCATTATAAACGTAGAGTATCATTGAACATTTCACAGGTTCCATATATTTCAATTAACCATAGTAGGACTTACTTGAAGCTGAAATTATCACAATCTGGCTTGTGAAGGCCCTGGGAAGCCTTTGTGTTGACATTCTTGAAAACATGATTGCTTTCTGGAAACAAAGGGATGTTCCAAACCCTTCTTAATTTTTTCTGCCATAAGATACAGTCATAACCTCCTTTTAAGGAATCAGGAGTTCTTGGTCCTCATGGTGGATAAATGTATTAGAGACCAAGATCTGGACACTAGGGAAGAACACGAGAGTAGATGGAGGGCAAAAGTGCAGATAATATGGATGTGGTTGAACTGTTATTACTAGCAACAGAGCTGGAAATGGGTACACAAATTCACACTTGTGTTTCTTACTTAGCTCATCGTATTGCTATACCATACCTGTTTTGTTATGTTTTGTTTTTTAAATACTATTCTGTAATATGATTTCCTTGACCACTTAGAATCCCCCCTATTTAACATTCAAAAAAGGTAAGATGGTAGGCGACGGAGGAAGGCCAAGTGCGTTGGTCACTAGTAGGAATTGGTTTTGGGGAAGAGATATGATTGTATGGAATGTTAAGATCATGTAAGAATTAATCATTTATTTATTTAAGCCTATTAAATGCCCCCAAGTATTATGCTAAGCTCTGATAACTGCATCTCTGCTGTATCATCTGCCAGTGGAGGCATTCAGGTAACAAACAATTTTATAATGAATTGAAACGAGAACTTCATATGAAATGCAGAGGGTGTTCTGCGAATGTGTTGTAGGAGCACTTACCTAGTTCTGGGTGTGTTTGATTAGATAGAAGGGACAAGGAAATGGTACTTGGCAGGTGAATGGTGAAGAACAGTGAACCGTGTTCAGAAGGAGCTTGCTGTTCAGAGACATTGATACACAGGAGATGAAATTGTAGCTATTGAAGGCTTGTTGTTTTTTAAAAAATAATTTAAGCTTTCTTTTCCTTTGTGAATTAAGAGAATAAAAAAGGGCCATAGGATCAAACTTTATGGACTATGTTAGTTCCAACTGTTAAAAAGAAAATTGCAGGCCCAAAATGGTATCCCTTAGGTTAAGGCCCCAAGTCAGTAAACCAAGGTTTAATATCTAACCTGACTCTAGTTTCAATGCCTCAGGAATGTAACCTGTAAGCAATCAACATGGAATGTACTGACCAAGACCAGGAAATTTACTGATAGACCCCTTTGGTTCCCCTTAGAAGGGCACCCTTTGCCTAAAGGATGGAGTCCTTGTGAATAAATTCCTTCTTTAAAACAAATTCCTTTAATATTTACTTATTTTTGAAAAAGAGAGAAACAGAGTGTGAGCAGAGGAGGGGCAGAGAGACAGAGGCACAGAATCCAAAGCAGGCTCCAGGCTTTGAGCTTTCAGCACAGAGCTCAAGCTCATGAGCCACAAGATCATGACCTCAGCTGAAGTTGGATGCTTAACCAACTGAGCCACCCAGGTTCCCCAATTCCTTCTTCTTTTTCTTTTAATGCCCTCTTTCTGCCTTTAAAACCTTTCTTTTGTTTATCTCAGTGGAGCTCCCCTCTATTTACCACATAAGATGCTGCCCATTCATGAATCATTCAATAAAGCCAATTAGATCTTCAAACTTACTCTGTTGAATTTTTATTTATTTATTTATTTACCAGCACCCACTTACCCTAAGAGTAAGAAAGACACAACTTATATATTTATATTCCTGTGCTTGGCACCAATTTTAAGACTTAAATTAATATGAGACAAATTAACAAGAGAAAATCAAGCAAATGTTTATAATAATGCCTATACCTCCAGCATATATGGGAGAGAGTCAGGAAAAGTGAGTAACTCTCATAATGGCCAAAACTGTCATCTTAAATACCATTGACAGCTAAAGATAGAAGATGCTGGGGATAGGGAGTCAGTCGTGGGAGGTTACCAGGACAAACATAGTAAATAAGAGTAAGATTGTTACGCAGCTTTAAGTCCATGCCTTCTCTTTGATAAGACTTTTCTTGAGATTGAGTCATCTCCCTTCTTTCTGACATATCATGGGGGAAACACCCTTACTAATGATATTTCCCTTAAGGGAACTTCCACTTTGTTTTCAGAGTTTCTCTCATTTCTGATGTTTCTTAAAAATAACCAGCTTAAAATAATCAATAAGCCGAAGAGGCTTATCTTGGGGTGGGAAAATTTGTTTCCCTTCAGTGGTAACATCTTCTGGAGTTGGACTCAGCTAGTTTCTTGTTCATATAATTACTCAGTGGCCTTCCTGGAGGTATCTTTCTCTGCTAATATGCTTTTAGATTGGCACTGTAAGTTCCATATGAAACAACTTCGTTTGGGGAAAAATAACTGCAATGTTGAATATCCTGAATCACTGTGTCAAGGAAATCTTGAAAAAATGGGAGTGTTGGGAAGCTAGCAATTTAATGCTTTTTCTCAAAATAATTATATCCTTAATTTAAGTGGGTAGAGCTAGACTCTCTTAAGTCCATTTAGTCTAGCCTTAATTTTATACACATGAGTAAACTGACTTAAGGTTAAGGAAATAGTCCAAGATCAGATTGTTAAGTAGAGTTGAATGAATGGAATATTTTCATTTTAATTTGCTTCCTTCCTTCTTTCCATCTTTCCTTCCTTCCTTCCTTTTTAGAGAGAGTGAGCACAGGTGGTAGCTAGAGACAGGACAGGAGAGAGAATCTTAAGCAGGCTCCAGGCCCAGTTCAGAGCCTAATGTGGGGCTCAATCCCACAATCCTGAGATCATGACCAGAGCCAAAATCAAGAGTCAGACTGGCTTAACTGACTGAGCCATCCAAGGGCCCTGAATATTTTAATTTTCTTAATTTCTCAAATTCAGAGCTCATTCTGACACTTATTTTAGAAGCTCATACCCATATAACTCTTGTAATATTTGAGTTCTTCCTGAGACCATGTTGGAATGGATAATGGTGGAGTGTGGGAGCAGGGGGAGTGTGTATTGAGCCTTTTTCCATTAGGATCTGGAATTTAAATGTATGGCATTGATTTTGAGGATATAAAATATTTAAAATAAATGCTTAAGTTTTCTCTGTGGGACCAGTAAGGGGATTTCCCCATCTTGTTAACAGGGTACCATAAAACATTGTGTTTTTCTTGTTTGATTTTCCTTGTACATTTGTTAGCTGGAATGAATCATTACATTGCAGTCTTTGAGGCAAGGGCCTATGTCATCTGTGACTTTGGTGATCTCTGCAGTTTTTTGTTTATAGTACATCCTCATATATCTGCAACATCCAGTGGTCATCTGAAAGTTGAACAACAGATCAGAAACCTTTGCATATTGAAAGCATTGATCAATCTTGTTACTGGTAGAGATTTCAAAGGAAGTAATCAGAAAGAATTGCCCAACATTATCTTATCAGCCTATGCCATGTGAATGCTTATAAAAGGTTATCTAACCTGGAGATAGAGGAAGTTGGGGAAATGTTCTTACTGGAACATAGAAGTACTGCCTTTTCTTCCCTACTAGTCATGTAAGCTCTAGTTGACCCAGTTTGTCTAAGTAAAACAGTATTCTTTTATGATTGGATGTATTCCAGGAAAATAAATTCAAGTCATTTAATGAAGAGTTATACCTTAATATATATTCAGTTTACCTTTTTGATAGATATTGTAGTCAAGGGCACTTAGCACTTGCCAAATTTATTATTCATATGCTCCTAGCCCTTGGAATGGAGATAAACATTTAAAAACTAAACCTGGCAGCAAATTTTAGTGAAAATAATGGCTGGAGATGGAATAAATATGTTTGTTTTACTTTGTGGTAAAAAAATAGACTGCCCAGATGTATATTGGTGAAATAAAACAGAACTTTATTATTTGTTGATGCAAGAATTTGAAATGAGAGTTCTTGGTTGGTAAGTGAGTTTTGCCTACACAGTGAACTGTGGACTTAGGTTCCTTCTCTCTAGTGGCTTTGCCATCTCCAGGCCATCTCTGCATCCAGCTGGTGAAAGGGAGAGGGGATGTGGTGGGGGCTTTCTCTCTCTTTTTTTTAAGTCTTAGCTTGGAATGGTATTTCTGCTCATATGCATTGACTAAAACTCAGTTACATGTCCACATCTAACTGTTAAAGATGTTGGGAAATATAAACTAGTCTGGGCCCAAGAAAAGAGGTAATGGTTATTTTTCAGGATTTTCTTTCTCTTCCTCTCCCTTCCTGCCTTCCCTCCCTCCCCCTCCTTTCTCCTCCACCTGCCCTCCCTCCTCTCTTCTTTCACTGTTCCTTTTTTTTTTTTTTTTTTTTTTTTTTNCGTACACTTCAGACCTTGGGGTTGCAGATATTCTCTGAGTGGTTAACATCTTTATAACCATGGAATATCTTTAAAATCTGGCACAATGCTAGTGACTGAACTATAGATCTTATTCATATTTCACTAGTTTTCCCCCATAATGTCATGTTTCTGTGCCGGGATCCAATCCATTTAGTTGTCATGTTTCCTTAGTCTCTTGCCTTTTATGACTTGCCACTTTATAGAGTCAGTAACTACTGTCAGTAATTATGTAAAAGGTCACTCTGGGTTTGTTTTATGTTTTCACATGATTAGACTGAGAGTAATGCATTACTGGGAGGGCTACCATAGACCAGAGATAATCTGTCCTTGGTGCATCATATCAGAGGGCATATGATATATCACAGATGATGCTAACCTTATTCACTTGGCCAGGATGGTGTGTCCTGGGATTCTCCACCCTGTACTCATTATCTTCCCTTTTGTGTAATTATTGAGTATTTGGGAGAGATACTTTAAGAATATACGAATATTCTGTTTTCAGCTTAACCTTTCAACCAGTAATTTTGGTACCCATTGAGGGATCTTCCATGCAGCAATTATCACTTTGATATTTTAATGGTGATTTTCTATTTCCTACAGTAAAAATGGATTTTTGTTAGATATCTGATGGTTACTGATAGATTTAAATATTCCAAAAATAAAAAATAATGGCACCTGAGTGGCTCACTTGGTTAAGTGTCTGGCTTCGGCTCACGTCATGATCTTGTGGTTCGTGAGTTGGAGCCCTGCATCAAGCTCTGTGCTGACAGCTTGGCGCCTGGAGCCTGTTTGGGATTCTGTGTCTCCCCCTCTCTCTGCCTATCCCCTGCTCACATTCTGTTTCTCTCTGTGTTTCAAAAATGAATAAACATTAAAAAAATTTAGAAGATTCCTGCCTTCTTCCCAGCACTGCCCATTTTGGAAATTAAAGTGATCATGGTTTAAATAATATTAAATGCGAGAAGGTAGATTAGAAGAAGATGAAGGTGTTAAAGGAGAATATAAATGTAAAAGAGAATATAAAAGATTATATTGCTTTTGCTTTGTAATTCTTAGATATGGTCCAGATAGGAACCTCCTTGGAATGGCAGTAAGAAAACCTGGGTTTTAGTTGAAATTCTATTAGGTCTTTTTACTCTAATTTTCTAATTTTAAAAATAAGGACTATTTATAAATTGTTCAGGGTAACAGGTGAGAATGTGAGAATGTAGTACTCTGAATTATTTTAAGGGGTCATAGATGGTTTATGAACTCAAGTGTCCTTATGCTATCTTAAAGTATAGGTTTACATATAGCCAGTCTATTTGTACTTATTAGAAGGGTACCAGACAATCACTAATTGAGTATGTACTGTATGCAGGCATTGTGCTGAGTGCTTTATGTATATTTATGTATATTAGCTAATAAATACAGAGTTAGGATCCAAACCTTGGTGGTCTGGCTCCAGAATTTGCACTCTTCACCATTCCACTCTAAACTCGTGCCCTAGTTGTAGCTATGGGCAGGGCTGATGTTCATCTGGCACCCATTCATCTAGTGGCCATACCAACTAACTACTCCTGTTCTGACAGCTCGGTGCCTGTGCCCTTGAGATGCTTCAATATTTTGGGTATAAACCTGGCCACTGATGAATGAAAATGTTTACATTTCCTAATTATGTTTGAATTGGGCAAATATTCGATTTGACAGCATACGCGACCCTGAGGAGATATTTGCAGGTATTTATGTTTGGAGGCACAGTAGCTTAATCATTTTGAAGTCACATCAAAAGTATGGGGCATATATTCGTTAATTGCTCTTCACAGTTTTGAGATATTAACCATGTTTGTCTTGGCCACAACACATAAGTAGTATGGCGGTTGTTTAAAAGTGATTATTCCATGTGTGATTAGGTATATTACAAAGAATGGGTGGTTGGAAAAATGGGGTCACTAACGTTCTACTCTTTGTCTGGCACCTGCTTGGTGATTTGGCTGCTACTTGTAGCCTCTGGTTCAGTTTGCAATTCTGCCAATTTTCTTCTGAGCCTACCAAGCACTTGTGGTCTGGCAGAAACGACTCTACCTCTATGGCTGGTGTGAACGGCTAGCATACCCACTACCGAGTGGGCTCTGGGCTGCACCTCTCAGTTACATTCACATGTCTTAACATGATCTTGATAACATGCTTTCCACTGTTTTGCTTCCATTCACCTTGAACTATGTACACATATATCAAAGGCACGAGGTTCCCTTGCAGCAGATAGAAATAGGAAAATCTCTGGCTGAAAGTGGGAGAGCTGGGCATTTGTTTTGGCTCTGCCAGTGACTTCCTGTTTTACTTTGGGAGGAATCCTGAGCCTCCCTGCCCCCCCCCGCCCCCCGTTTTCATTTCTGCAAAGATCAAAAGGACCTCATCTGGCTGCAGCAGTTTTGGTTTAGTGCTAAAGTGAGTTTTCATATCGCTTGGTTGATGATTTGCTTGTTTTGCCATCAAGACAAATAAATGCTAAATGTAGCTCCCAGAGGTGACAGAAGCCTGTGTTTTCATACTTGCGAGAAAGAAAAACAGAAAAATACAAAATCGTGTAAAACTTGCTTTGAAGTTATGAAGTACTATATGAATAGTACAATTTGCCGATAAGACCAAGGAAAAGTGGCAGCTTTCACTGAGGCTTAGAGACCACTCATTGTAAGACACAGCCCATTTTCAGAGATGTTAAGGTGTTGAATGGATTCTAGCTTACAAATGCCCAGAGAAAATCCAACAAGAGAAACATTGCATTTTATGGACCTTGATAACAAGATGACATCACCTTACTGGCCCCACAGTGAAACAATTGTATGACTGCAAAATCAGTGCCCGACATTTAAGTTCCACGTCTTACTGGAAAAGGCTAAATTAGTATGACGCATAGCTGCTGCTTACATTTGATGAGCTACGATAGGAAGGCCGTAGTGTCAACTCTTTATCACTTGAGCACAGTGACAGTCTGCATCCTTGTTGGATCCTGAGCTGCCTAGCCCAGATAGGGTTTACAGTTTTATCATATGGAATGTTCCAGAGCTGCTTATAGACAAGCCGGAAATATGGAATAGAGTGTAATTAACTGTGCCTACCTAGTGATGCAGCCATGCTGGGGCTCTAAGACTCAGCTCAGAATTATGACTTCAGAGAAGCCTCACCTCAGACACAATTCTATCTTCTGTATCCTCGCAGGGTCTTGTCCATATATCTATCATAACACAGCATAGTCTTTGGTAGTGGTTTGCTTTCCATTTCTCCTGCATGGTTATGAGCTACTCAAAGGCCTTGTGCCATTGTACAGGAGTGGCAGACGGTCTGGAATGTAGTAGGCATTCAATCATGTTTATTGAAGGAATACAGGTAGGAAGATAGGCAAGAAGGATGGACGACTTTATGGATTATAGGAATGTTTTTTTACACTATTCAGGCTGCCACACATCACCAAGAAATATGATGCAAGTGAATTTTAAATGAAGATTTAACTTTCAGGTAACAAAATGCTTCAGTAAACCACATGGAAGAATCAGTCCCATTATTTAGAGGCAGAACTGATTTGGGTGAAAGAGATGGTACTAGACTAAGCACCCACCATGAAACTGCAAAAGACCAGTGTCATGAAAAATCTTCTGATCAAGGGTGCTTTGCTCTGACACTAAAATTCACTATGTGATTTTGGGCAGTGACTGCACCTCTCCATACCTCAGTCTCCTCATCCACAAAAATGGGAAGACTCATGGTACCTGATAGAATTGCTCTAAGAATTAAATCACAGAATGTATGTATGAAGCACTTAGGAGAGTGCCTGACACATAGTGAGAGAAGGAAATAAGTATCAATTGTTATTATCTGTGTATGTGTCATCAGTGGACAAATTGTTGAGGACCAATGAAAGTGTTTTATTGGTCTCTAATTTGGCAATTCTCTCTAGGGGTTTTTCAAGATTATGGTTTAAGAGACAGCTTCCTTATTTCATTTCCTTAACTTTCAGCTCTATATAAGTACTCCCTTACTTAAGAATTAACATTCTTTACCTCTCAGGGATCTCCCCATTTGCTAGAGGTACATTTCCCACTTTTTTCTTTTTCAGTGAATTGGTTGCTTCTTTTTGTGAATGGACAACTCAGCATTTGAAATGCATGAAGATGCAATGCAGAATACTTTGCCTGTGGGGAAGATGAACACCATCTTCAAAATGGTAAGGTGGAGATTGATGTCCTGAGATTAGCTCCCCCCAGACCTTTATGCGGAGCTCAGGAAAGAATCCTTCTTTAGACCAGCTTTCCTTAAGTAACCCTCTTTGGAAAGGTTGCATCTCCTCTGAGCATTTCTTGATTTGCTCTCTCTCGCTTGTAAACTCTTAGCTCATATCTGAATTGGCTCTGTAAAGGTCCAACTCTCCATGAATTGTTGCTTGAGGTATTAAAGAGTTGTTTATGGTTCAGTATAATACCCTGATACAATGTTAAACTGGATATGTTGATACATGATTATGCTATGTAAAATGTATCATTTAAGAATAGTAATTTATTAACATCTATGTTAGAGTTGCTAGTAATCAGAGATATGCCTGCTCGGAGAGGAAGGAATTCAGAGAACAGTGGACAAGAGACCATGACATCAGTCCTTACGAAGCCATTGTAATGGTCAGAGGAGTGAGGGCAAATTGGTCCAAAGGATAGGGAGTGTATTCTCTTCACAGCTTTCAGTAATGTGGATTGTAGCTCACAGAAATGATACTGTTGTCTTTAGCATATATTTGTAATGTGAAACCAGGAAATAGTAACATGGAAATGCATGGAAATATTGTGCTCAGGCTTGGTAGATGGGTTAGTAACTCATACTGGTAATACATGGAAGGAGGGGGTTTAATGAAGCTATTTAAATGAAGGAGGGAGGGACAAAGAGGCTGAGACCTGTCAGGCCAATTGTTTACTGATATGTTACTTTTCCCATGCTTGTTACCTGTACATGTAAATGCATATGTGCATTCTGGAACTAAAAAGTTCTTAGAAAATAGTCTTGATAGCCTCTTTAATTTTCAGGTGAAGAAACTGGTAAATAGGGGCTAATTCGCTATGCTGGAATACATTATTTTTTAATTTTTTAAATGTTTATTAATTTTAGAGAGAGAGAGAGAGCATGAGCAGGGCAGGGGCAGAGAGGCAGACACAGAATCTGAAGCAGGCTCCAGGCTCCAGCTATAAAACAGAGACCAACGCAGGGCTCGAACTCACGAGCCATGAGATCATGACCTGAGCTGAAGTTGGAGGCTTAACCAACTGAGTCACCCAGGCACCCCCGGAATGTACTTGATATACAAACTTAACTGGTTACTTATTTTCTAGGAATTTATTCTGTGCTTCAGCTTTTCATATGTTTAGTTTTCTCCTTGTTTATTTGGGTGTCAGCAAGGCAGATGGGGTGTGTGNGTGTGTGTGTGTGTGTGTGTGTGTGTGTGTGTGTGTGTATTTATTTATAACATGTATTATTTTACTAGGTATATTTATCCAACACAAAATCCAGCATTTTTTTAAATAAAAGAAAAAATAAACCAAATAGAGAAAGGAGGCAGTATTTTTATTGCATCAAGAATAGAAAATAATGGCTTCATAATCTCTCTCAGGAGAAGAAGAGGCAGTGGTCGTTGATGAACGTTTTCCTGGTGTGTCTCCTGGCCTGTACCATCACCACAGCAGTAGGAGTACTGATCCTTTCCCTGGTTTATATTCAGAACTCTCAGCCACATCCAGAAGTTCATTTAGGACTCGAAGCCTGGCCTCTGCAAACACTGACTCCTCCAGTGCAAAAGGCTGTGGATCCAAAATTCCAGTTTCTAAACCATTTACCTAACTCCAAGGTATGCATCACACATTTAGGAAAAAGAATCATCTATTCTAAGGGTGATTTTGAAACAAAGTTTCCACTGTCTGTTTACTAAGCTTTGTGGCCTCCTCCTTGGAAGGAACCAGCTGTGGGCCGTCTAGATGCAGGGAGGTGAGCATCAAGAAGAGGAAGAATTGGGTTGGTTGGCTCCAGGCAGAGCTTCTCTGTAGTGGAGAGCTCTATGTCAGGCGGAGGGTAGAGCTGCAGATAGACACGTGCAAAGCTCTCTATTCTCTTGTCAGGACAGGTGTTCTTGTCATGTCTCACAGGGACTAGACTGACAGCTCTGTAAGTACCACGCCTGTCGTTCCCTGAGTCTCGCAGCCCAGTTCTTCCTCTTCCCTTCTGGGGCTCCAGTATTCGCCTCGCCACTGCTGCCTTTTCTGGTTGGCCTCCCTCTTTCTCTGTAGACCACAGAGGGCTCGTGTTCCTCAGGAGATGGCCCCCCTGTTGACCGTTGCTTGCTTATGACTTTGCAGGTGTTTGAATTCCCCGGTGGTGCGATCCAGTGGGCTCGGTATAGGAACGATGTCAAAGACTATCTCAGTGTTGAAGAAGAGGCTTTTGGCAGCAGCCTGAACAGTCAGAGATCACAGATGACTCTGGGGACCCTGAGAATAAAAAGCAATGGCCTCCGGGCCCCTCACTGGCACTTCAATGCTAATGAACATGGCTATCTTGCACAGGTATAACCAGTTTGCCTGCGTGCTGCACTGAAGTGGTTAAGCTGTGTGTCCTCAAGCTATTACTTTAGTTGTTGCAGAACCTTCTTAATTCAGTGACAGACAGCATCCAGGCTTTGGCGGTGCGTTCAGTCAGATTAGTTAGCGGTGCCTCGAAGCACTAACCTGTTTGTTGCAATTATTCTTGGCATCACTTTGAATTTCTTTCTTCAGTATCAAATCATTTTTCACCTGCTGTTGTTAAAATAGGATCAGTGTTCCATCCTTTGAGCCAAGGCTAAAACTGGTAGCTCTGATCTAATGATCAAAGAGATGGCAGATTTTTTTCTAAGGAAAAAAGCAGATTGCTGATTTTCAGCCTGGAGTCCCTAAGATCAGGCCAATTGGATGTCCTTTGGTCGTTCAGACTTTTTAGAATTGTCTGGGAGTCAAGTGAAGTAGAGCTGGAGGTAAAATGTGTTTTCTTACTTGAATTTCAAATAATTCATTAATCCTGAAAAGTATTTATTGTTGCATTTTGTATTCCAAATACTGGGGATGCCGTAGTGATTAAGTGCTCATGACACTTTCAGAGTTTGGTCTTACCCTGGTGATCTTGTTAATAGATCAGACAGTTTTATGTGACACACTTTTGTTGTTGGTAAAACTCCTTTTTTATACTTGATAATTCATTCAGTTTTAGAATTTCCAACAGGAAGAGACATTAGAGTTGCATCTATCTGAGACCAAGCACTTCTTAAAAAACTTTTTTTAAATATTTATTTATTTTTGAGAAAGAGAGAGTGTGAACAGCAGAGGTGCAGACAGAGAGGGAGACACAGAATCTGAAGCAGACTCCAAGCTCTCAGCACTGACCCTGACATGGGGCTCGAACCTACAAACTGCAAGATTATGACCTGCGATGAAGTTGGACGCTTAACCGACTGAGCCACCCAGGTGCCCCTGAGACCAAACACCTCTTACTTCTTATGAGAGAACAGAGGCTTAAAGATCTAAGAGGGTGGGTCTCATATTAAGTGTACTTACCACAATTTTAAAAAGTGTGGTGGTGCCTGAGTGGCTCAGTGGATTGAGCATCTGACTACAGCTCAGGTCATGATCTCACAGTCTGTGAGTTCAAACCCCACGTCGGGCTCTGTGCTGATGGCTCAGAGCCTGGAGCCTGCTTCAGAATCTGTGTCTTCTTCTCTCTCTCTGCAGCCCCCCACCCCACTCTGTCTCTGAAAAATGAATAAACATTAAAAAAAAACTTGGAAAAAAAAGTGTAGACTTTTGAGCCGGACTGCTTACTCCTAATCCCAGCTTTGCCATTGACTAGCTGAGTAGCCTTGGGAAAATTGTACATTCTGTCCAGATTCTCATCTATAAAATGAGGATAATAATGGTACTTGCTTCACAGGGTTGATGCAGGGGTGATTGAATTAAGTCAGATAAGGTGCTGAGAAGAATATCTGGACACAGAGTAAAAACACTTTACTCTTTCTATTAGTATTATTGTTAAAACTGTATGCAGACTTTTTATCTAGAAAATTCGTTTGCATCCATATGAGTAATGTACACAAGGATGCATGTCAGTGTGACCACTTATGAACACATACATGTGCTTGCAAGTCTTTTCAAACTCTAAAGCATGAATTTAGAACTCTGAATTCTCAATGGGGGTGATATTACCCCCAAGGAGGTAAAAACTGGTCCTTGGAAGGTAAAAATATCCTACTCTTTTTTATGTACAAAGCACAGATAATGTGTACACTACATAAGCAGTATGTATGTACACTTTACAGATTTATTGCATCTGTGGTGTTAACATTTCATAGGATCATAGGGTGGTAACTGATTAGTAAAAGAAGACTATCAGGATACGTTATATGAGAGGTAATGAACAAAGTTTGCAAAACATTCCTCTAAAGTGATGTTGCATGTGTTTTCTCTTTATGTTTCAGGGGACAGCATGGATAGGGGTGGTTGATGATGGTGGTGCAGTTACCACCTACAATGTTACAGCTGGCCAAGTGATCTTCTTCCCTAAGAATACTCTGCACTGGATAAAGAATGTGGGGAATGAAGACTGCTTTTTCTTGCTCTTCTTTTCCACTCATGAGGAACTTCAGACCCTGGATGTTGATGATGTATTTTTTTCCATGCCTGAGGACATTGCTTCCAGGTCACTTAAGGTCTGTTTCACTGCTGAGAACAGATCCCTGTGTGAGGAGAAAGCATAGTATTTGTGTTTCTAGGGTAGGATAGTCAGTAAGATAGGGTTTGGGTAGTAGACTCAAGAACATAACTTGTGTTCCTACTAAAGACTTGGAAGAAATTGTTGAAACTGGGTTGAACTTGTTGAAATACTTTCCTCTGTGAAGGACTTCTATAGGAAACTATAATGAATTGGCCAAATAGTTTTGATAGAGTTAATAGAAATTACTATAATCTACATCTCTGAAAAGCCATGAGCTCCTCAGGGAAAAGTTGGGACAGAGGATGTAATTGTGTTTTCCTAACCTAATGCAGAGAAGCCCATAGTTTTCCTAAAGGGAAGCTACTTTTTGCCTCTCTAAATAGTTACATTATTATGGAGGGACTGCCCAGACTGCTGGGTGTAGAGGGAGAGGGCCAGATGTGGATGCTGACGATACAAATGGGTGATCAGAAGAATTGGTGATGGCCTGTGAGTGGCAACTGGAAGGAGTTCTGTGGTAATTTTGGAAGTCTGCCTAGTGAGGGTTTGAGATTTATCTCAAGATAGATCCTGATCTGATGTTACATGTAGAAGCGGAAAAATGAGTTATTAGGGGAGTATTGGTAAGTCTGAACACAGGAGTATATTTTTGTAAGAGTTATAATGATTATAAAACACCAACACACTTAAAGCCAAAGTGCCTTGAAAAGTCAGAAGATTTTCATAAATATCACAAGCCTTAGGCTAATTGAGGTCAACTCCTTTGACGGGGCCACTAAAGCCACACTTGTGCCGATGCTACCCTATCCTCAGCTACCCACCCTTCTATTACTAAAATTTGTAGAATGTTTCACCAATATCTTACATGATTTTTTATGTGTTTCAGCCTGAAGGTGGAGTTAATTTCATTAGAACATTCCATAAGCAAAAAGAGGATCAGGGAGTCAACCTTCCTCCCAACTTGGCAGAGCTGGTTATAAATCCTAGTTACGTACAGTCTCCAGACAGTCTTGTGTGGAGATATTTTTATGACCTTAAAGGTACAGTATGTTATTTTGTGAAGCCTTTTTAGTTAAGTGTTTACATATGTGATTATATAGGTGTATTGGATATAGCATGCTTTTATTTTACAGTGAGTCACAGCCAGGAGGAGTTTGAAAAAACACATTTCTCAACAGAGTAGGAAATGAGAGAAAAGGATTAAAAGCAAAAGAGAATGTCATACAAGATTTCAAAGTGTGAGGGGTGTATGTTGGGGTTGGAGGTGTCTCAGGAGAAGAGGCTGATAAGAGAGGAGGGTCTAAGAATCAGGTTTTAGAAACCATGCTGACTAGTCTATACTTTATCTCGGTGGAAAAGAGGAGGAGTTAGGGGTTTTAAATAGGAGAGTGACACAATAAGGTTTTGTATTTATTTTTTACTTTTATTTTTTAAAGTTTTATTTGGTTTTGAGAGAGAGAGATAATGAATGACCAGGGGAGGGGCAGTGAGAAGGGGAGAGAGAATCCCAAGCAGGCTCTGCACTGTCAGCACAGAACTTGACATGGGGCTATATCTCAAGAATAAAGAGATCATGACCTGAGCTGATATCAAGTCTCGGATGCTCAACTGACTGAGCCAGTCAGGCAACTCTTGTATTTAGTTTTCAGAATTATTTTATTTATTTCATTGAAGTTGATTGACATAAAACATTATATTAGTTTCAGGTGTTCAACATAATGATTCAGTATTATTGTGAAATGTTCACTACATAAGTCTAGTTAACATCTGTCACCATACGTAGTTACAGAATTTCTTTTCCTGTAATGAGAACTTTTAAGATCTTAGCAACTTTCAAATACACAACACAGTGTTATTAATTATATTTGCCATACTGTACATAACATCCTCATGACTTATTTATTTTGTAACTAGAAGTTTGTACCTTTTGACTCATTTCACCCATTTTGCAGGCACCTTTCTTTCTGCTTCTGGCAATCACCAATCTGTTCTCTTAATCTATGAGCTTTTTTTTTTGTTTTTAGATTCCACATATAAATGAGATCATATGGTATTTTTCTTTCTCTGTCTGACTTATTTCCCTTGACATAATGCCTTCAGGGTTCATCCATATTGTCTCAAATGGCAAGATCTCATTCTTTTTTATGGCTAAATAATATTCTACATACCACATCTTCTTTGATCCATTCATCCGTTGATGGACACTTATGTTGTTTCCATATCTTGGCTATTGTAAATAATGCTGTGGTCAATATGGGAGTACAGATATCTTTTTGAGTTGGTGTTAGTTTTTTGAAGTAATGTCCATCTAGCTGATTTGTGGAGAGTGAATTAGAAGGGGCCAGATAAGAGCCAGGGAGATTAGTCAGCGGGCTCTCGATGTCCCTCAAGTGAGGGAAGATGGTGGCCTGCACTGTGACAGTTTTGAGAGAGAGAGAGTTGTTGTGAAGTAGAATAATTTAAAGACGTAGGACTGACAGGACCTAGGGGACTGACTGAGGGTGAGATGGAAATTGATATGTATGACAACTGTCGAGTTCTCTAGCAAGGTCCCCTGAGTCGAACAGTCTGTTCAAAATTTTGGAAGAGCTTGGAAGGTAGGGTAGTATCTGATGTATTATGTATTTATGTTTCAGATCAGTATCTTAGGGGCACATAGGGTCTGGTGGTAGCAATTCCTACCACATGTTTCCTGGGACTGCAGAAGAGCTTATGTCCCTTAGTGGGGCTACGTTTGGCTCTCCTATTGTAGTACCACACTGAAGTATTTTATCTTTGTTTTTTCAATTTCATCTGACTCAGGTTCAAAAGAATATCGATTTCCAGGAGGAGTAATACAACTGGCACAATACTGGAAAAATGGAAGTGAACTAAGCAATCATGAACAAATTTTTAGTGAATTCCTGAATCAGGTAATTGAGAAAAAATATTTTTTTTAAATGTTTGTTTATTTATTTTTGAGAGCGAGAAATAGAGGGAGGGAGTGACAGAGGGGGAGAGCATGCAAGCCAGGGGAAGGAGAGAGAGAGAGAGAGAGAGAGAAGAGGAGAGAGAGAGAATACCAAGCAGACTCTATGCTCTTAGTGTAGAACCCGACACAAGGCTTAATCCCATACAGTGAGATCATGACCTGAGCCCAAATCAAGAGTTGGATGCTTAACCTGCTGAGCCACCCCGGGCCCCTGAGGAAAAAACATTTTGATGATCATTAAGATGGATGAAATATGAGATTTAGGGGGCGCCTGGGTGGCTTAGTCGGTTAAGCGTCCGACTTTCGCTTGGGTCACGACCTCGCGGTTCGTGGGTTCGAGCCCCGCGTCGGGGTCTGTGCTGACTGCCAGCTCAGAGCCTGGAGCCTGTTTCAGTCTGTGACTCCCTCTCTCTCTGACCCTCCCCTGCTCACGCTGTCTCTCTCTCTCTCTCCTAGAAATAAATAAAAAACAATAAAAAAATTAAAAAAAAAAGAAATATGAGATTTAGATTGGATTCAGCTTTCTTTTGGAAGAAAGGAAAAGGAAACATCTAGTCAAACATTGGTTGATTTGATTAATGTAAACTATTAATTGAGGCTTCAATGTGGATTTGGGAGCTTCACTTCTCGACATGGATGGTTACATTTATCATAGGACTGGATGCTTGTGAGATTTCTCTTTCATTTGTTTTTAAATGCTCAACTGGCTGCCTTGCACGATGACTAGCAAGTTCCCTGGTTCTAAATCCAGTCCCTCCACTGCTGACCCTAAGTAAATTATGCAGCTAATCTACACTGCACTTTTGTCCCCTGCAAAAACGGTGGGGAATAATACTGCCTACCTTATGAGATGGTTATAAGGAAGAAGTGACATAATCAATGTAGGGGACATAAAAAATTCCATGTTCTCAGTGAGGACCGCATAAAGATTAGTTATGATTATGTGAGTGATTAAGTTGCCAAGTAGGATGTTTGCTGAATAACTGGATTTACTTTTTTTTTTCTTTTCCAAGCATCAAAATGCCCTCACTTTGAGTACACTCAGGATTTATAACAATGGATTACGACAGCCACATTTTCATTTTAATGCAAATGAAATGGGATATGTAATAAGTGGATGTGCAAAGGTAATTTCACTGTGAACAGGTTTTTGAACTTTCCTTTCTGGTTCAGAAAGAAGCAAACATGAGGTTTTCCTGTGTTTTGGTTCAATTGTTGGTAATGTTGAAAGACTGGTGCTAACAGCTTTCTGGGCATAGTTTCCACAGAAGATACTGTACGGGTCCTGCTAACTAGCTTCCAACTTTGATATTGGCATGAGAAGAGGCTAAGAACATTCAGTAGTGATAAAGAGGTCATTACTTATGGTGAGGGGTCTGGAACATTTTTATGTTTTCAGAGCTTTGCATTTTTAGGTCATGCAAGCTTTAATGTGCCGCCCTTTGGGGAGTATGAAATAGCTGTTTGCCTCTCAGTGCTGTGTGAGTGGGGATGGCTGAGGAGGGTGGTGGCATGTCAGTAGGGCCATCATATAACCCTGTTTGTGCACGATCCTTCTGATGGACACTTGTCTTGGTGAAATTGGTGACTCTTCAGAGAGTCTTGGTTTGGATGATCAACTACACGGTTACCGTAAGAAAAGCCACACTGAGTAGCATGTCACAGTAGTGACTTGATGGTAGTTCTTCCGGGCTTTCACAGGCCTTCTACATTGGCTTACACAAGTCAGGTGGATTTATGGCTTATACCTGTCTCAATCCTGGCCGAAAGAACCAAACCAGATTGAAATGCACTTATTATTTCATCCACAGCAAAAGTTCTGTTCCATGTTTTTAGAGGTGAAGGCTTTAATAAACTGGAAACAGGCATTGTAATCTCTCACAAATTATATTTCAAGGATCAGATTTTATTTTTGGTGTGCTTGTACGCTCATGGGTGGGCACTGGAGTGCTCCTTTAGTGTCTAACTCCTTTAAGGAAGACTGTTAAGCTGCTGCTCTCCCAGGAGGCTGGGTTTTCCCAACCAAGTAGAAAAGAGGGCATGGGGGAGGGGCAGCAGAACCCTGAAATGTAAATCTCTGCCTCATTAGGGAATGTAACTTATAACCCTTAATTAGAACATTGTGACCGGTGCTCTTTTTGCATGATGTCCCACAGTTTTGAATTCACTAATGCATGTCGAGGAACATTTACTATAATGAGTATATTTTGACTTCTTTGGGACTATGTCTCAGAAACAGAAGATTTTATGAGAGACGGCCTCCATTTTCTGCCATTTACCCTCACTAAGAAGTGGTTTTATTAATCTGTTCTTCATTATTAATAATGAACATTTGATTTTATTTGCTCAACTTCAACATTTTTTTCCTTCTCTTTAGGTTGGCATTATTAATACTCAGGGTATCATAGAGTTTAATATTCACATTGGAGATGTGGTATTTTTCCCCATGGGAACTCAGCATTACATTAAGAGCACATGTGATGAGGATTTGCTTCTCATTCTTGCCTTCAGCACTGGAGACCAGGTGAGTATAAGCCAGCTGAAGAGAGATTGCTGAGTGCCAGTGATGTACAGAATATCCTACTTAACAAAGTATCTGGACCACAGGGGACCTTCAGTAAATGTGAGCTGAATGAATGAATGAGTGAATGAATGAGTGAATGAATGAATGAACGAACGAACAAACTGGCAGAATCTGTGTGTGAAGAGAAGGAGAATCAAATAATCTCATTTGGTTATAAAGGGACCTAGTATTTCTAGTCATTCTAGGATTCTAGAATTTTCTCCGAAGTCCCACACTCTGAGCCAACTTAGAAAAAAACACACATAGATACAGAGAGAGACAAACACACAGTGAGACAAATACAGAGGGACAAATTGAGGGGGGCTGACTGAGAAAGAAAGAGAGTGATAGAGGAAACAAGGACAGATCGCCAGGCCCAGCCACTTGGATGGCCAGGCCAGATGGGCAGAGAGTATCAGTCCAGTGGAGAGAGGCCTGGGTCTGGCTGTGAGGCATGAGGGTCATTATTAGGCAGCAAAGTGTGTCTCTGTCATGTGCTGCTGGGCCTGGAGCTGTGAGAAGCCCTTTTGTTACCAGTCCTTGCTCACCGGAAGACAAGGTCCTCCCTTATCAAAGGGAACTACCTTTCAGCAGGATAGACACCCCTTCCAACGGGGATGCCTCAGCACCTCTACCCATCAATCAAACTTTCCTTACTCTCAGAATTGAAAAGGTGAGCTCCCCATGCCAAAGGAAGACAGGCAGACAGGTGACCATTCCCAGGAATTCCAAGCTGTGAAAAGTTACAGAGCCAAGTATCCTCTGTATCCTTGATGTCTGTAAGATGTTTGTAGGAATCTTAAGTACTTTGGCGCTGATACATCTTGTTTCGGTTTTCACTGCCAGTTGCAAACCCTTGACATGGACGATTATCTCCAGGCCACAGCAGACCACATCCTGGCCCAACTTTTTTTCAAGAAGCAAAGCGAGTTTAAGAAGATCCCCAAATTCAAGGAGGACCAGGCAGTCAACCTGCCTTAGGTTTGCTGAGGAGTTCATATCTAGTCTCCCTTCCTCATTTGTTATTATTGTTTTTAAAGGACCACTCTGCTAATGAAACTAGAGCTCTTTGCAGAGTAGAAGGGGGAAAACAGGTGTGAAACAGCCTTGTGGGCTCATTTAGCTTAGTGATTAGAGGCCATGTATGCTAAGGAAGCATTTCAGTGTACTCTGTGTAGGTTAGCAGATCTATGGAGAAGATCCTAAATTAAATTAACATATTTTTATATGGACTTTCATATGTGTGTATATATTTATTTATTTTCCTTTTGTTACTTAAATTGTATTACTGTAAATGAAAATCTATTCTTTTTATGCCTGTCAGTAAATCTTACTACACTGCATGTATTTTTGTCATTCATCGCTGTGAAAAGAGGTCAGCCTATGTATGTATATATTGAGGTGCTGGGACCCAGGGACCTCACACCTTGTTTGGAGAGTTCACTATAGAACCCTACAGTGGTGATGCCTAACCCTTTTGTTGGTTTGAAAATACTTTTTATAATGGCAAAATTTTCAAGGACTCAGTTGTACACTTACTGCATATTAGCTGAGAAGATATTCAGTGATAAAGTAATAATGAGTTCAATACCTTGAGAGTATTGGATTTCATTAATCACATCATCAACTGTTTACACCTGCGGAGTAGTCATCCCTCTATTTGAGAAGCATGTGGTTTATTTAGTCCATCGGCAATGCTGGCTTTGTGTGTGGACTCAAGACCCACTTTGTCATCACTTGGAAGCTGGTGGTCTCCAAGTTAGGGGTCATTGTCCTACGTAGAAAAGAATTCAGATCTAATCTGTGCTGGGTTTTGTTTACAATTTTTGTTAACAGGTATTTGGTACCCCTGCATTGTGCTTGGGGACCGCCATTAGCTCTGGGCTACCCTACATAAAATTCTCAAGTGCATATAGCTGATTTTTAATGCTTTTGACCACCACTTCCCTGCAAATATTCCCTTGATACCTAACGGGATTTTTAGGTGTTTTAAGATGTTTGTTCCTCGTGGTGCCTGGGTGGCTCAGTCGGTTAAGCATCCGACTTCGGCTCAGGTCATGATCTTGTGGTTCTTGGGTTCGAGCCCTGCATTGGGTTCTGTGCAGGCGGCTCAGAGCCTGGACCCTGCTTCAGATTCTGTGTCTCCCTCTCTCTCTGCCCCTCCCCAACTCATGCTCTGTCTCTCTTTGTTTCATGAATAAAAACTATTAAAAGATTTTTAAAAAAAGAATCTATTATGTTCCTTTCTCTCTCTGTCTCTATTTCTGATTCTCTGTCTGGATTGCTAATTCTGTTGACTACAAATACAGAATTTAGTGAGAATCAGAAATGGCTCACTTTTAGCATGAGGAAGTAGCCATGCAGATAATGTACCTAATCAGATAACAAAAGGCTTGTCATCACTTAGAACTACTGTATATTACCTTATTGCCCTTTACTGGGAGAGGCAGCCCAGGTCAAAGCTTGGTAACAGTGGGAGGTTTGTGACGGTGATGTTGTCTTGAAGAGACTTTATAAGGAGTGGGTCACCATCCAGGTGGAAGAACATGGTTGAGAAGATTCAGGGAACAGCACTAGGCAACAGGTGTATGGAGGAAGGATGTCCAGATAGAGGGGAAATAGTGATAAAACGTAAATGGCAATGTGTGTAGACAGATTTTATCTGCAAATTTTGTTTTATTTTGGGAACTTTTTTATATGCTATAAACCAGTTCATAGTCCATTTTCTTATATCAGGAATTATTGGGCTTTATTTAATAAAGATTTTGTGCATCTTTGTGTATTATTTTGTCATTGTAATTTTGAATGAAATTTGTTCTTATGGTTTTATGTATTTGAAAGCATTATTAGATTCCCTATATGCATCCTTGAAATGACTTAGGAATCTAATCCACTATGTATTTTAAAAAGAAAAATCTTAATAAAAACAATCTAATGAAGACAATTCAGTTGGAATGCTGTTGGCATGTTATTTTATTGAGGGGGGGGATGTGTTCTTAACTTCTACTTTGTGGCTCTAATTTCATCCTGTCATCCTTCCTTGGGATGCTGATTTCTAGTTTTCATACCATTTTATTCTCTAGGGTAACTTAATCCATTTACACTCACGTGCTTTTAGGCTTTTTGGCATATTGCCTTTATTAATTACCTGATCAATAGATTAAAGAATGAATTGCTATATCAGACTGATTATTTGGCATCATTCAGGCAAAGCCCAGGCATTTGAAAACTTCCTTTAAATCCAAACCCACCTTAACCATATATATATAAAGCCATATATATACATATATATATATAAAACCATAACTATATATGTAGAGTCTATTATACAGACACAGTGGATTCATTTGAAATGGTATGAATAATTCTTAGCTGTTTTAAAAAATCAAAAGAACTTTCTTTTTAACAGCACTTTGAATAACTGAATAGAATGAATTTGAATAAAGGAACTACAGGTTAGGTAAACAACCCCAAATGTTCCTTATTACTTCTAAATAGTGAAAAGTGGCTATAAAAAGTTTCTTCATATTCTTACCCCTTCCCTATTGAAAAGCAATAAAGCTGCTTTTTATCACCCAACTGATTAAGGAAAAGGAAAATGGTTACATGTTACTATACAACTTGATTCTCAATGACTCTATTTTCACAACGGTTGAAAATGATCCAGCAGTATAATATCATTGCTTTAAAAAACTATAAAAGTGGCACCTGAGTGGCTCAGTTGGTGAAGCATCTGACTCTTGATTTCAGCTCAGGTCTTGATCTCACCCCTGGTGGGACTTCATCAGCTCTGCACTGACAGCACAGCACCTGCTTGGGATTCCATCTCTTTCTCTCTAGCCCTCCTCTGTTCGCATGCGCCCACGTGCACTCTCTCTCTCAAACAATCAAACTTAAAAAAAAGTAAAAAACTAAAAAAGATCTTTATGTTTTTGGATATGGACCCTTTAGCAAATAGGTCATTTGCAAATATCTTCTCCCATTCAGTAGTTTGCCTTTTTGTTATGTTGATTGTTTCCTTCCCTGTCAGAAGCTTTTTATTTTGATGTAGTCCCAATTGTTTGTTTTTGCTTTTCTTTCCCTTGCCTCTGGAGGGAAAATGCTGCTATGGCCTATGTCTGAGACATTTCTGCCTGTGCTCTCTTTTAGGATTTTTATGGTTTCAAGTCTCATATTTAGGTCTTTTATTTTTTTAAATATTTTTATTTATTTCTAGGAGAGAGAGAGACAGCGTGAGCAGGGGAGGGTCAGAGAGAGAGAGGGAGACACAGACTCTGAAGTAGGCTCCAGGCTCTGAGCTGGCAGTCAGCACAGAGCCCGACACGGGGCTCGAACCCATGAACCGTGAGATCATGACCTAAGTGAAAGTTGGACACTTAACCAACTAAGCCACCCAGGCGCCCCTCATATTTAGGTCTTTAATCTATTTTGAATTTACTTTTATGTATGATGCAAAAAAGTAAACAGGTGATTAAGGAGGGCACTTGTTTTTTTGGGGGGGAGACTTTTTTTCCTTAAATAGTATATTATCAGGTTGGTTTACGTATTACATCCAGTGCTCATCCCAACAAGTGCCCTCCTCCATGCCCATCACCCCCCTTCCCCTCTCCCCCACCCTCCTCAGCCCTCAGTTTGTTCTCAGCATTCAAGAGTCTCTCATGGTTTGCCTCCCTCCCTCTCCCCAACTATTTCTCCCCTTCTTCTCCCACTTCGTCCTCCATTAACTTCCAAGGAGGGCACTTGTGATGAGCACTGGGTGATGGAGTTGTTGAACATTGTATACTCGATAATAATATTACACTGTACGTAACTATACTGGAATTAAAAAAAAAAGTGGATGCCTGCATGGCTCAGTGAGTTAAGCGTTTGACTTTGGTTCATTCAGGTCATGATCTCACGGTTCATGAGTTCAAGCCCTGCATAGGGCTTTGGTTCTGACCGCTCAGAGCCTGGAGTCTGTTCAGATTCTTGTGTCTCCCTCTCTGCCCCTCCTCTGCTTGCACTGTCTCTCTCTCTCTCTCTGAAATAAACAAACATTAAAGAAAGAAAGCCCCCAAAATAAAAGCCACAGTGATATTTGTGCTACAATTAGAAGTTACAAGTGGTGTCTTCTCCATAGTCTGCACTCATGATAGTTTTATGAAACTGGTATGTTCATTTTGGATCACCGTTCCTTTGAAAAGAAGAGAAAGACACTTGAAAGTTCAGAAAAGAATAGTGATGGCTAAGAAGTTGGGCACCTGTATTCTTCATTATATTTATGTTGGAACTGTTTGGGGAAAAGAGCAAATCATAGAGCTGGTAGAGGCCATGTGTCATTTGGTGTCATTACTTTTAGTCTGCAGAGATGGAAACTAAGTCCTGAGAAGGGTACCGCACCCAGATTGCAACAAAGTCCAGAACTTTTGAGCCCCCCTCCCCTTCATCCTGTTTTAGTGTTTTTAAAATATTTTTTTTCTTGTTTACTATCCTCAAATGTATGAAAGATTCTCCACATGAAGCAGAACCCTATAGTAGAAAATGCACCATCTTCAAGTGGGAGAGGCAGCTTCTTTTATCCACATATAGGCAGCCCCTGATGCCCGAACATCTCCGATGTGGGCCTCCCACACGCCAGGTGCTAGCTTCCAGTTACTTCCACCACGGAGGTGGTCAGAGCCTCCTGAGATCACAGGTCACTATCCTTCTCTAGCCAAATGCTCACTGCTTGTGTTTTATTTAAAATGTTTATTGAAACTTTTAAAATTGTGAGAGAATATGCAAAAGGTAAAATTGACCATTTAACCATTTTTAAGTGTAAAGTTCAATGACATTAAGTACATTCACATAGTTATGCAGCCATTATTAACCATCTCCAGAACTTTGTCATCATACCAAATAGAAACTGTCCCGATTAAATACTAACTCAGGGTGCCTGGGTGGCTCAGTCAGTTACATGTCCAACTTCAGCTCAGGTCATGATCTCACAGTTGATGAGTTTGAGCCCAGCTCTGTGTTGACAGTGTGGAACCTGCTTGAGATTCTGTCTCCTTCTCTCTGTGCCTCCCCTGCTCACACTGTCTCTGTCTCTCTCTCCCTAAAATAAATGTAAAACATTAAAAAAAGAAAACAAAAAAACCCTAACTCCTCATTCCTCTCTTCTTCCAGCTTTGGTAACCTCTATTATTTGTCTATATGAATTTGTCTATTCTAGGTACCTCCTATAGGTGGAATAATAAAATATCACTTAATGCTCATTTTTATGAGATTCTTGCTTATTTTAAAAAACTGTGCCTTTTACTATGTGCTTAGCATTGTGGTAAGATATGCAAGATATGGAAAATTAGTAATCTAAGTGTTTCTTATTCAGTTATGTACTTTTTTCCCTTCCCAACTCTTCCCTGGATGAGGTCAGCCCTTATCATGAGTAGTCAAAGAATGTTTATTCATTCAGATTATGTTTAGAAGTCCATAGTAACAGATATGAAAAAAGAGAGGTGACTCTATCTTAGTTCTCTTATCTCCAGAGAAGGCAACATACAACCCCCTTAGTGATTCCCAATCCAGGGTCTTAACCTTAGTCATTTATTCTCAGATTCTTCAAGACTCTCATAAAATTTCTTTACCCCTCCTTTCTTTGGGGGTATGAGTCTTCATTCTAGTCTTTGAAGTTTAAACATCCAGATAAGACTGATTTGATCTGTGTGGTTTTTTTTTAAAAAATATTAACAAGAAACCCCAAATGGCCTCAAGAGGTGTCTTTCATATCTCTTATCTTGGTTCATTAATGCCCAACTTCATCCTTCTGGCACTAAATCTATCATTATTATTTTAGCCTGACGTGTTTAGACTTTTCCTTGGTTCAAAGGGCAGAGTAGCTCCAACTGAAAGGAAGCGAGCTGTGGTGTGCAGGCTAAGTGGGGTATTGTACCAGACTGGCAGCAGTGAGGAGGCCCTGGTCTCATGCAACGTCAGACAGGGCGTTAGCACACATCCAAAAGCCCACTTTGGATGTCAGAACAATGACAAGATTTTAAAAATGTGAATTATCACCCAGAAAAACATTTAGAAAGCAATTAGTAATCATCATTGTTTTATTTTGTTTTTGTCCCTCTTTTCGGGAAACTGAGAAGCTAAGATAGAGTTTTAAATTTGTTTTTGTTTTGGTATTAAGGATGCTGTAGGTGTTAGTACCATAAGTAATAAATGAAAAAATAGAACGATTACTTGTATTACTGAGTATTAGCACTGTTCAGATGATATTATCCTTGGAAATGATTTGTGCATAAAGAGTTATAGATGGTAAAAGCTGAAAAGAAAAAATTCCTGTTAGCCAGGATGAATTGTTCTTCTATCTTTTAAAATAAGCAATTGGAGATGGATTTACA
The DNA here is from genome assembly GCF_008692635.1 of Crocuta crocuta. Taxonomy (NCBI): domain Eukaryota; kingdom Metazoa; phylum Chordata; class Mammalia; order Carnivora; family Hyaenidae; genus Crocuta; species Crocuta crocuta. The sequence goes on along the minus strand of NW_027532203.1, from coordinate 11,574,277 downwards.
GGTTTATAGTATAGAGCTCCCACCAGTCCTGGCTGAGGAAAAAAATTCTTAACATATAGACAGCTACAGGATGGGGAAAAGCAGGAACACACAAAATAAAAGAGGAAAGTATGAGTCTGGTGTTTAAAATTTCCTGACTTGGGGTGTGTGGGTGGCTCAGTCGGTTAAACATCTGACTTGGGCTCAGGTTCTCATGGTTCCTGAGTTTGAGCCCCGTTTTGGACTCACTGCTGTCAGTGTGGAGCCTGTTTCAGATCCTCTGTCTCCCTTTTCTTGCCCCCTTCCTCCTCCTCTCTCTCTGTCTCAAAAATAAGTGAACATTAAAAAAATAAAACAAAATTTCCTGACTTGATCAAGGGCTGGAGCAGAGGTCTTTCTTCTGACGAGATACCCTGAATGTTCTCCATAAAGCATTTGCTTTTGGATGGGATACTTCTCTAACCAGCCTATATTTTTTGCTACCACCCCTTAAAGTTTTAACCTTTAACTTCCTTAAATATAGCATATATGGAGAAAACTGTACACATCCTAAGTTTACAGGTTGGTGTATTTCTGCAAAGTGGACACGCCCATCCAACAGCAGCTCGATCAAGTGCTCTAGTGATGCCTGCTTCAGTCACTGCCCTCGATATGATAAAGTTATTTGTGCCTATTTTTGAACCTTATGTAAATGGAATCCAACGATATGTGCTTTTTTTGTACCTGACTTCTATTGCTTAACTTTATATTTTGTGAAACTCATTCGTGTTGTGGCTCCTTTCCTTAATTTTTATGCTTCTTAATTTTTTCTTTCATTTCTCTTCAGATTAACCCTTGGCTTTTATGTGTCACCTCCTTGATTCAGTGTTGACAGCCATGACATGTACACAGAGTGGCTCTCATGGTGGCCTTTGATGGCTGAGGCTGTCCCTGCTTTTTCAGCTCTACATAGTTATCAGGATGTAACTGTGTTCCAAGCAGCCTAAGGGCTGAATATCTTTAATTCATTAACCTGTGACTGTTAACTTATAGTTCCACTACTTGTAGCCTCTTTGAGATTTCAACCGAACATTGACCCTAGGGAAGCAAGGAACAAGGTGTTGCCAGAAAATCAGACTTGACTGTGCTAGAAAATAGCCATCCCTGATATGAGGAAGTGTGCTCGAGATCACATCAAGAATGCTTATCCTTCAGGTTGACCTTCACCACTTCCCCGTGCCTCCCCCTGAAAAAACTGCTTGATCTGGGACTTTGGAGATGGTCTTTGGACACCAGTCTGCCATCTTCCCAGGTTGCCAGCTTCCTGAATAAGGCAACCTTTCCTTTCTAACCAACACTTGTTTCTACTCGCTTTCTAGTGAAGAGCAGCCGAACTTGGGTTTCAATAATAGGAAGAACTGAGAGCTAAGAAAAGAGGTCAGCATCAGTGCACTCTGTCCCTGTGGTATCTTTAACGCTCTCCTCCTGTCTCCAAACCATTCTGGCCAAGTCCCTCAGTTAGCAGGAGAGTGGTAGATGCCCATTGCACCAGCCAGGTTAGATTCCATGGCAATGCTTCTCCAAACAGGACTCACTTTCCTCTCTAATTAGGGAGGGAGCAGTAGAGGGATGTGGTATGGGAGCAGATTATCAGCTTTGATAAAGGGATGGTTTGATTGGTTGGTAATTTGTTCATGATTTTTTCCCCTATTGTGGTGAGCTTGTTCATGAGAAATGGAATAATACTTCCCAAAATACGTAAATAACTAACATTTTTTTGAGAGAGATTTAAACTGCATAAGCACACAGCTTAGAAGAAGAAACACAGAGGTTTTGATCCATTCAACTTTGGGTAATTGATTTTTACAGAATTTTTTCTAGGTCCCTTTGCAGCATAAAACTTATAATAGTAGCTCTGTAATTCTGTAGGTCATCTTTTTTTTTTTTTTTTTAATATTTTTATTTATTTCTAGGAGAGAGAGAGAGAGCGTGAGCAGGGGAGGGTCAGAGAGAGAGGGAGTCACAGACTGAAACAGGCTCCAGGCTCTGAGCTGGCAGTCAGCACAGAGCCCGACGCGGGGCTCGAACCCATGAACCGCGAGATCATGACCTAAGCGAAAGTCGGACGCTTAACCGACTAAGCCACCCAGGCGCCCCTGTAGGTCATCTTTTTACTAACTACCAGTCAAATTCATTCATCTTTATGTGCCATACAGAGGTAAAGTGTGAAGTTGTCAGCTTCAAATGCTAATGCAGTATCAAGAAAATCAATAGGATGTGTTGCCACTCTTGCAACTTATTCTTCTGGCCTCAAAGGCAGGGAATAGGGAATATTCCTTGGGATGAAGTCAACTCTGATTTTGAAGTTACAGCTCAGGTGGTTATGAAACAAGGTATTTACAAGATGATTTTGCATTTCTTTTCCGATACTTCTTTACATATTACAGTCAGCGTTTGACGCACTGGGAGGAATTTAGGAGGAAGTGGGAGGAAGAGTAATGTTTACTGTGATTTTAAACACTGAGGAAGAAACAGACGCTCCTATAACTCTGCAGTGACCGCAGAAGGGGAGGCAGGGTGGTGTAACATGGTGCCGGGAGTGGTGGATCTTTTTGACAAGTCTCTTACATTCAGTGACACTAGCTGACTGGATGGAAAAACCACTCCAGAGGCAATAGCTCGTTTAGAGAGGCCCCTCCATTCTCCTCTTCTTGGGGCATGGGAACCATTTTGACTTGTAACATGGAATGTGGAAAATTCTGTATAAGAAGGCACTAAAAGTTCCCCAAACACAACACATAAAGGTCAGATGGATTAGAAGACCCATCGTTTGAAGAAGGCTTAACAGGTGGAATATTGGTGGGAAATTTTCATTATTTTAGGACAGATGCTGGTAAGGGCAGCTTGATCTGAATGATGGCTTAGATGCAGGGCTGGGGCTCCAACCATCGGTCATGCATCCTCAACAGGAAATTAATATGAACTTGAATTACTCTCTGAAGCCTTTCCCCAAAGCACTTTTGTTTAAAGGAGAGAAAAAGCTCATTCATTAAATGTCACAGGCCAGATTACTCTGTCACCTGCTATGGCATCTCATTAACTGTGTGGAATGCAATATGGCTTGTTACTGTGTTTTAGAGAAGAATTTCTTCTTGCGGTGACTGCACTTCATTCACCCATGGCCCCTTATGTGCTGCTATACTCACTGCCTTTGAGATCCTCACCTTTATACTGCTCTGCTTTAAATGAAATAGAAAAGGCTTTGAAACCCCACGACCTAGTCCAAACCCTTTCCTTTCCAGATAAGGAAATTGAGGCCCGCAGAGCTGACTTTCTAGATTGGAAGTGCGTGAGAGTGGTGGGGAGAAAATTGCTCTAGAAACAGGTGATTTCTGGGAACCAGAAGCACAGCTCTCAGTTGTGGAGGAGGGCATTACAGGGCAACCTAACTTTGTAAAGCTTTGGTTTCACGGAGAGATTTTAACCATTGCAAGGATGTGCTTGATACCTTCTTTTGATTCTCTAAAGTTTTGGAACTCAGCTTTGGAGTCTTGAGCAGGCTGTTTCAGGAGGAAATTCAATGGCAACTTTCAGCTATGGCAATGTGAGGCCAGGCATGGGGGTACTGTGGTGAAGAGTGTTACTTGACTTTAGACTTTAGTCCACAGCTCCCTTCCCACCCCACAGAGAAGACCATGATGAAATGATAAGCCTGCCTAATCTACGCCCGGTGTTTCCTGGACGACTGCTTGTTGATTTGTGACGGTGCTGGAGATCCTCAAGTTCACTCTTCACCTGACTAACCTCATGGCTGCTTTAGACCCTCCCTCCCCAACTCTAGACTCTAACATGCAACTGTCCACTTGACATTTCCACTTGCTTGTCTAATAAACATCGCAGACTTAACCTGGCCAAAAGTGAATTTCTGATGGTCTTTCCTAAATCGACTCCACTTGAGCACTTTTCGTCTTGGTTAACGGCAACCCTAACGTTAGTTCCCATTACTCAGGCCAAGGCCCTCAGGCTCATCCTCCCCTCCTCTCTGTCTCACACCCTCCATCCACTCTGCCAGCAAATCCCACATCTGACTAGTTCTCACTACCTCCATTGCTGGGCCACATCGTTTTCCTCCTGTCTTGCTTCAGAACCTTCTTAGCTTGTCTTTCTTTCTGCCTTTGCACCCCATTTCAGTCTATTCTTAATAAAGTAGTCAGAGTGATCCTTTTTATAAGTAAGATCATGTCATTCTTTCCTCAGACACT
>NW_027532203.1:11529537-11569996 GCF_008692635.1 Crocuta crocuta | reverse complement strand
GGGGGGGGGGGGGCGGGAAGTTCGGCCTCTGCCAGCCCACAGCTCAAAATGCCACAGCCCAAATGTCCCTTTCGCAATAATCCTCCTAGTGATGGGGGAAAATCTGTGTAAGATGGCCCACAGGACTGATAGGAAACACCTGTCCCCGATTAAGGAGGAATGGGAAGCAACAGGCTATAAATTATTCCCTCTGCGAATGCTCCGGGCTGCGACCGCTGGAGAATGATCTCCTCTGGGCCCACGCGTGTAAAATAAACCTCCTCCCTTCCAAGATCTCCGAATGCCACTTGGTTCTTCCCCTGGGTGATCCAGACCAGATTCCGTAACACTAGCTAACATGGAAGAACACTTTCCACCCCCCCCCCCAGTCTTGCATAGGGAAATGCACACAACTATTTCTAGGTGGGAAGCTGCGGGAAGCTCTCAGAACTCCCGCGAGACCCGGCGCACTGCGCCTTGGCTCCTCTGGCTCCACGCGGGCGCGTAGGCCGCAGCGGCTCGCGGTGAGAGTCCGGACGCGAACGTGCAGCGGGAGTCCGCAGAGCTCTCTGGCTGCCTTCCTCGGACGGTCCAGGAAGACCCCTGGGCCGCTGGACTCCGTCAAGCCAGCCGGGCACAAAGCGCGGCTTCCTGCCGTGAGACCCGCTTCTGCGCGCTGCGTGCCCAGCGCGCACCTGGTCCTCCCGGGGGCGCTGGCGTCCCCTCGGTGACCCGGGTCCCTGGGGACGTCAGCGACACGGCGTCACGCCCAGCCACGTGAGCCCGGGCTTCAGGCCCTGGAGGGGCTGGACGTGGTGGGAAAGGAACACACCAAGACGGGGGCCGCAGACTGACAGCGGAGCGACAGAGAGGGCCGCGCAGGGTCGCCGGTCAGGCCAGAGCCGCGTTCCAGCAAGTGAGCAAGTGATGCCGGGTTAGTAGATTGCCGCTGGGGACGGGGGAGAGGACAGCTGGATCGGGGTAGACACACTTCAGTTTTGCCAGCTATTGCCACACCTGCCATCCAGAAGGACTCTGGCAATTCACGTTCTCACCACCAGTAGTGTGTTACTTCTGGATTCCAAACCCTTGAAAATACTTGCGTTATCATGATAAAAATTCCCTGCCAGTCCCATAGGCAAAGACTTATATATTACTGTTTGAGTTTATGTGTCTTTTTTGTTTGATTTTTTGTGTGTGTTGGTGTTTTTAAAATTATTTATTTTTAATTTACACCCAAGCTAGTTAGCATATACTGCAACAATGATTTTAGGAGTAGATTCCTAATGCCCCTGACCCATTTAGCCCATCCCCTCCCCCCAAAAAGCCCCCTCCAGCAACTCTCTGTTCTCTATGTTTAAGAGTCTCTTATGTTTGTTCCCCTCCCTGTTTTTAATATTGTTTTTGCTTCCCTTCCCTTATGTTCATCTGCTTTGTATCTTAAAGTCCTCATATGAGTGAAATCATATGATATTTGTCTTTCTCTGACTAATTTCACTTAGCATGATACCCTCTAGTTCCGTCCACGTAGTTGAAAATGGCAAGAGCGTATTCTTTTTGGTTGCTGAGTAATTGAGTTTATAGGTCTTTAATTACTATTAAGGATGAAGATATTTTTACATCTTTATTGATAAGTTGGGACTGTCACTTCTACGAATTATTCTTTAATTGTCAAATTATAAAAGGACTTTTTGAATTAACCATTTCTTCATCTTAAATATTGTACCTGGTTTACTTTTTGTGTGTTTTTTTTGTGGTGTGTTGCTGGTCAGGAAAGTTAAGTGTTTAGATAGTTGACTATGTCAACTTTTTCTTTTATGGGATATATAGTTTGTTGTCTTGCTCAGAAAAGTGTCTCTTAGCCCTTTTCATATGAATACGTGTCCATATCTTCTAAGTTTTCTGCGATTTTGTCATTACACTGAAATGGTTCTGAAATCTGGAGTTTATTCAGGTTAAATATGTGTGGTGGCTGCAAGTCTGACTACAGGCCTGCACCCTCCTCCGTACGCAGCCGCCTCTGCAGCGCGGTGTTGCAGCTCTGCCCACGAGGAGGTGGAAAGGCTTTCCGCCAGCTAGGCAGTCTGGGCTGGCCTTGCGACTTGCTTTGAGCAACAGAATGGAGTGGAAGTGACCATGTGCCCGTTCTAGTCTTAGACGTCCTAAGAGACCTTTGATGCTTCTTGCTGTCAGTGCCATGAGCTTGCTGGGTGAGGAGACTCATGCGGCCCTTTGCTTTCCATCACTCAAGCTGACAGCCTGACGGAAGCAAGCTGTCCTCAGAGATGCGAATGAGGTTATCTTAGACCCGCCGGTCCCTGGCTAAGGTATCGGCTGAGCGGTAGCTGACAGCCGCAGACACATGAATGAGCCCAGCCAAGACCAGAAGAAGAGCTGCTCCCCTGAGTCACCCACAGGAAAGGGATCTAGATACATGGTTGTTTTAATTTAAAAAATTTTTAATGGTTTTTATTTATTTTGGAGAGAGTGAGACAGAGAGCAAGTCGGGGAGGGGTGGAGAGAGGAGGAGACACTGAATCTGAAGCAGGCTTTGAGCTGTCAGCACAGAGCACGACATGGGCTCCAGCTCACAAGCCAGGAGATCATGACCTGGGCTGAAGTCTGAGCTTAAGCAACTGAGCCATCCAGGCGCCCCAATACATGGTTGTTTTAAGGCCCCTAAGGTTTGGAACTTGCCCTGTAAGGTAGCCTACAAAACTGATGTACGAAGTAGGGAATCTCATTTTATTTATACAGGGGTTAGCATGTGGTCTAACATCATCACTGAATAGTTCACATCTTTTCTTCGCTGATTTGAAATGTCACTTTTATTCCAAATACATTGTCTTGGTTCTGCCTCTGGGTTCTCCATTATATTCTTAAAAAAAATTTTTTTTCATGTTTATTTTTGACAGAGACAGAGACAGAGCACAAGCTAGGGAGGGGCAGAGAGGCGGTGGGGGGGCGGGGGGGAGACACAGAATCCAAAGGAGGCTCCAGGCTCTGAGCATAGAGCCTGTTGCACGGCTCAAACCCACAAACTGTGAGATCATAACCTGAGCTGAAGTGGGACGCTTAACTGGCTGAGCCACCCAGGTTCCCTCTCCATTATATTCTCTTGGTTAATCTGTCCTTCGTGTAATAGCCTTGCTCAATATGTTTCAGTATCTTGAAAGGTAGGTCTCACTTTTCTGTTCTTTTTTCCTACAATTTTTAGTTCTTTTATTCTTCCAGATGAACTTGGTATAATTTTTCCACATTCCAAAAAAATATGTTGGGCTTTTGATTGGAATGATATTAAACATATCATTTGAAAACTATTGACATTTACAAAATATTGAAGTGCTTTTTCTAGAAACAATATTTTGAATCATTTCAGTCATATTTTGTATATTACAGAAGAATTTTATAGTTTTCCTCTTGTAGCTTTCTTACATTTCTTATTAAATTTGTCTTTTATTATATTAAAAATTTTTGTAAANGCCCTGAGCGGTCAGCACAGAGCCCAATGCGGGGCTTGAACTCACAAACTGTGAGATCATGACCTGAGCCAGTCTGATGCTTCACGGACTGAGCCACCCAGGTACCCCATATAGTTTTTTAATTTTATATTTAAAAAGGCTACCTTTTCATATTTGATAGTTGATTATTTTTGATATTTAGAAAAATTATTGACCTTGATGTTTTAATTTTGTAACTGACTACTTTCCTGAACTCCAGTTATATTAAGAAATATGTTTAAAGTTGGATTTTTCAGCTATATGAATCATGTTGCAAATAATGATATTTTTTCTCCTTTCCAATATGTTTTCCTTCTGCGTTGTTTTTGAGTCTTGTTTGGTTAGCCCTCACAGAATAATGATAAAGAATAGTGGTGACCGCGTCCCTGAATCTTGCTTGTGTTGTTTTCTTTAAATAAGACAGTAACTCTTTGAGAGCACAGTTCGTGTTTGGTTTTTTATTTTTCTTCCCTTGATCCTTGGCACAGAGCTTTGCTCCTATCTGACAGTAAATACAGATTCGGTAATGCAAGGATCAAACGTTACTGCTGACCTTCTTTGTGTCAGACATTGTAGTTGGAATGGGGGATGTGAAGATTGTGGTTCAACAGCTTCAGGCCTCCTTTCGTCCATTTATATTGTATGGGCTTTGGTGTTCGGTAGAACCAGGGCCAAACCCTGGCTTCGTGTCCTATCAGTTGTGGGACTTTGGAAAATTTATTTGACCTTTTAAAACATTTTTAAGTTTATTTATTTATTTTAAGAGAGGGAGAGAGGGAGGGGGAGAGAGCGAGCGAGCATGTGTGAGCCAGGGAGGGGCAGAGAGAAAGAGAGAAGAAGAAAGAGAATCCCAAGCAGGCTCTGCACGCTCAGTGTGGAGCCCAACACGGGACTCGAACTCCGGAACTGTGAGATCATGATCTGAGCCGAGATGAAGAGATGGATGCTCAACCGACTGAGCCACCCAGGCACTACATGTCACCTTTCTAAATTTCAGCTTTATCCCCCTGAAAATCTGGAAGTTAACCATAATGCTGTCATGAGTCTGTCGGGAAGATTGAAATAATATGTGTAGAAAAGCATATTGAAGGAGTTCTAAGTAAATGAACAGAGATAGGAAATACAGGAAGAGAAGCCAAGGTGGTTGAGGGGGAAGTATGGGCTCGGATTTGGACACGCTTAGTCGAAAGTACCTGTGCAACTCTAATTGCAGTGATATATCCAGCAGCTGAACTTACAGATCTGGAACTTGGAGAGATTTAATTTTATGAATGTGTCAAGGCCAAGAAAATCACTCTTGCCATTTCAAAAAGGGTGGCTTGGGTGGGCATGTATGGGAGGACATGCATATGAAGCTAAACTGAAGACGGAAAGCCAACACAGTGGAGACAGCTCAAAGATGAGGGGATTGTCAGGAGAGTGGTCCAGGGAGCTGTGGACGACGGACCCATGGGCGTCAGCGTTCGGAAGGTCGCTCGTGCCCTCCGCGGAGCAGCTCCACCGGATTGGTGGAGTGGAAGCCTGACTGCAGGGCAGGTGGGAGGTGAGAAAGGAGAGCAGAGCTCTGCAGGGAGGACGGAAGGCGCTGCAGGGCTGTCCGCTGGCCTGGTGGCTGGTTCGTATTGCGTGGCGGGGCTCAGATGTGGGCCTGGCAAGCTCTCCCGTGGGTGGCTACATCGGAAGCCCGTTCTCTTAGGGCTCGAGCGCCCCTTGGGCGCTACCAGAGCGTAACTGCCAATGAGAGAGAGGGTCTCCCCGCTTCAAGCTGGAATACGCAGCGCTGCGGAGTCCAGAGAGTGCAGGGGGTCTCTGGCTTCTCAAGCCCCCGGAACGTCAGCCCAGCGGACCAGGTGTTTGCCAGCAGCATATGCCGCAGGGCCTGGCAAGCAGCGTAGTGCCCAGCGGCACAGTCACCGGTCCCAGACGGAGCCGTGACCAGGGATAGCAGTGGCTGGAAGGAATGCCAGGCACTTCCAGAGGCCGTTCCCAGTGGGTGTGGTGGTGCCTTATGACCCGAGAGGAGATGGTGGCTGAGTCTCCACGTGATACCTAACAGGGCTCACCTATCAGTACATTTGAGGGAGTCTGTGGGGATTCTCAGGAAATCCATAAGGACGGTTTGAGGGCTGAGAGTCCCGTGCGGCAGGGAAGTGTCGGAGCCTGCAAAATAAGGGTAATGGGTAGGCCTGTGTTCCTTTGTGCACCCGTGAGCTAGAGTGTTCCAAGGCAGCATGGGGGGCAGGTGAAGGAATTGTTTTTAAATAGGCCATAGGAACCCTAGCAGAATGAGACTGGAGTAAACTTCCCGTCTCTGGGATTGCCTGTGCATTCCATTTTAGTCACACACACACATGCGCGCGCACACACACACAGTTCTGGGGTGAAATCTGGGAAACAGTGGATTAAACAATATTGAATGGGTGTTTTTAATAGATTCTTCCTGGGTCTCTGGTGTCCTAGTCTAGGCAAGTCATATTCACTGAGCACCTACTGGGTGGACGAGGTGCACTGGTGAAGACCGCAGACCTGGTCCCAGCAGGGTAGAAGGGGAGACATTACTAATATAGACTGTGAATCTCGAGGAGGAAGGGCATGGAGCACCCCCCATATTTATACCATGAAGCCCTTCTGGAGGAACACCGAATGAATAGCTCTCGTGTTCCGTGGAATGCAGTTTGGGTGCACTGTGCTGTAGCGAAGGAGAAGTGGGAGGAAAGCGGGAACAGTGTGCTATGGCGTCTGGCCTCTAGGTAAAGGACACTATACACCAATAGTGAAAGACAAAGGAAGATACAGTGTATATGCTAGAGAGTGTTTATAAATGAAGAACAGGTCTCAAACCGGGCTTAAGTGACAGGAAGGAGATTCTGCATTGCCTGCATCCTCCAGACCCCTGAGGAGGATCTCTGTACAAGAGCTGGTGGCTCACATTTGGTTCAGGACTGAAGGCCCTGTCATGCACCAGAATTGCACAGAGGAGGGTCCGGGTTCAAGGGCTGAAAAATGACAACCAGGACTTGACTTAGGTAACTTTTACTTTGGTTTATTAGCACAGTACCTCTCGTTTTTTTTTTTTTTTTCCTTGCATTACCTCCAAGTGATTTGGAAAGCCTTTATTGCCCCTTTTCACATTTATACTTGATATTTAAAAACATTTTTTATCATGAGCTTAAATAGTCATCAAGTGATGCAGTTACCAGATTATTGCTTATTATATATGTGCTTCAAACATATTTTTGAAACTGCAGATTTAAGTTAACTATTCATAAAATATGCCCACCATATAATTAATTTAAAAAAATTCCTTGTGTTGACTTTCTCCCCTAAGTTGTTGAGATTTGCTGTCTCCACTACTGGAGTGGAAACTCCTTGGGGGCAGAGATTTTTCCCCTCCTTATTCATTTTTGTTTCCTCTACAGAACCAAGAATGGGGTATCACACACAGTAGCTGCTCAGCAGGTGCTAGTTGAATGAATGAAATTGGAGGTGATATAACTCAGGCCACAGCTATAAAATAAAATTCATATAGAGGAAAAATATGGACATCAAATTTACAGCTGAGGTTTTTAACAGTTATAATGGATATTATTGGCTTTTGCATTATTAACAATAAAATTCATAGACTATGAGCAAGTGGTTCTGTTTTTTAATTAAGTTTTTTGTTTTAATTCTAGTATAGTTAACATACTAATATAACATGTTATATTAGTTTCAGGTGTACAGTATAGCGATTCAACAATTTTGATGGCATTTTGTGATTAGAATGTCAAGTCTGAAATCAGGATGTTGGAGCCATCCTGCCTCTGGACACCAGATGGCGCCCACACACCACCAGAGAAGGTTTTGCAACTGACAGTCTGAAGTTCGTGTTTACTGATGGAGATAGTTGGCTCTATGGGAAATTCTGCAACAAATTGATTTCCTGAGGACTTCTGGGCCATTGCTCTAGTTTCCAAAGAAGGGTTTCATATATGTGCATGAAAACCTGATTGTAAAGTACCAATCCTCAGGCTGTATTGAAGGCCAAATCCTATTTCTGTGAATGTAGTGACATTGTCTTTTCCAGTGTGGTCTTTGTACCTTTTAAGCAACTCCCTTACAGAGAAAGAAAAGTGCAAAGGAATCAGCAGCGAAAGCCAGAGAGAGAGAGAGAGAGAGGGTATTCTCAGGAATCACTGCTGACCTACAGAGGAACCCACGACAAAGTACTTTGGCAAAATCACTCGCCCTGAGAGAGCAAGCCTGGGTTTCTTCATACCAGAATGAGGACACTGCCTCAGTGCTTTCTGATCTGTGGGGAGGGTTCACTGTGTCTTGTCACCTCTCATCTTACTCTGCAAAGCTGCTGTGCTGTAGTCAGTTTCTCTCTCTTTTTCTCTCTGCTGTTTTCTTTCCTCTGTTATTCCAGGGGCTTCCATTATCAGAGTGCAGGGATGAAGTGGTAAAAACAAGAAAAAACAGGCTCTGTCACTTACCACCTGAGCTAGTGTCCTCTTTGAGCCTCAGTTTACTTATCTGTAAAATGAGGTTAACAACACATACTTGCAAAGGTTGTTTTTGTAAGAATTGAACAAAATAGTAAATATATGGTCAATGATGTATTTTCTTATACCTCTAAAGAAACAACAAATGTAGACGAATACTAACCAAGAATCTGAGTCTAAAATTTTCACTGATTCATTTTCAGTCTTATTACTTCTTAGCCATCATGTTTGTTTCTCTTCAGTTGGGGTGGCTCTTTGTGACATGATTGGTTTTTCCATCATTCTTTTGTGGGACACAGCACCCAGTATGCTCCAGGCCCTGTACTAGGTACTGCTGAGACTATGACAACAAGAAGAACAAAATCCCAGGGGTGCCTGGATGACTCAGTTGAATGCGCAACTGTCTCGTGATTTCGGCTCAGGTCATGATCTCACAGTTCCTGAGTTCGAGCCCCACCTTGGGCCTGCTTGGGATTCTCTTTCTGCTTCTCATTCTCTGTGCCTCCCCTGTACATGCTCTCGCTCACTCGCGCTCTCTCTCTCTCAAGATAAATTAAGTAAAGAAAAAAGGAACAAAATCCTTGACCTCATGGAATGTATGTTTAGTGGCAGAAATAAGTAATAAACAAGTAAACATATGTAGTTGCAAATATTTAATATGAAGGAAACAAACAAGTGTCATTGTTTAAACAAAGTAACAGTGAGTGGAGGGATATCCTATTTAGGATGGTCAGGGAGGGTGTTTTTGGGGAGGCAAAATCCAAAGACAAAGGAAATGGAGACAAAGGTGAATAGTTCCTGTGGAGTAGGCTAGGAAACAATCCATGAACACCTGCTGAGAGATTTTTATTGTTTAATGTTTATTTATAGTGAGAGGGAGGGAGAGAAGGAGAGAGTACAAGCAGGGGAGGGGCAGAGAGAGAGAGAGAGGGAGAGAGAGAAAGAATCCCAAGCAGGCTCTGTGCTGCCAGTGCAGAGCGCAGTGCAGGGCTTGAACTCATGAACTGTGAGATCATGGCTCGAACCAAAGTCAAGACTCAGACGCTTAACTTGACTGAGCCACCCAGGAGTCCTGAGATTTTTATTTTTATTATACTTAAATAATAAATGCAACTGTGCTCAGGATAATGTAATAATACCATCTGTTCTGTAACACAGATTAACATATTTCTCTGGGAGATCAGATCAGGTGCATCATTCTACCCTCGTGCTTTCCTTGCAGTCTCACCCACTGCAGGTGCCTGCTGAATGCTTGTGGAATCCATACGTGGTTGCAATGGTCCCTCACTGTAGGCAAGGCAGGTATTGTTGCTCCATTGCAGGACTTGTCCCTGGCCTTATGGGTCACGAAGGAGTCACAAGACCTAGGATCATAATAGATATATATTATGATTTTTACTCCAGCGTTCTCAGTATTTCCCTCTTTGGAATTAAAGTTTCATCCTTGGGGAGTGTGGGTGACTCAGTCAGTTGAGCGTCCAACTTCAGCTCAGGTCATGATCTCACAGCTTGTGGGTTCCAGCCCCCTGTGGGGATCTGTGCTGACAGCTCAGAGCCTGGAGCCTGCTTCGGATTCTGTGTCTCCCTCTCTCCGCCCCTCGCCTGCTCACACCTGTCTTTCTCTCTCAAAATAAATAAACACCATAAAATTTTTTATAAAGAAGTTTCATCCTTATGTTTGTGGAAGTTTTCTCCACTGTATATGAATGCTTAGGTGAGATACAGTTTGTATGTTTGACTAAAACCTGTATAATCTTGTAGGGAATTAAGTTGTTTCTAGGTAATATTGGTATTAATCCCAGTGGAATTATCCACAACACCTATACTCCACCCATCAAATTCTAGACAGGTACACACCTGCCAGTTGCTGAGTCTTGGGTGTGTTTCACAAACCAATGATTAGCTTCAAAATTCTAATGCTTCTGTGAGTTATTAAAGAATGATTCCAAAACTTCAGGAAAGATGAGGTGATACCATTGTGTGTATTGTAGAAAATCAGTCAGTGTTTTAGGAGTGGGAGACAAATTCTTCCACATTCTTTCATATTTAAGGAGGTAAAATTCACATGTATCTCATGTGTTGATAGATTAAGCAGGTAGCTGAAGAGGTGCCTGAATAGAATGGTTTGAAGACAAGATCTCTAGTCAGAAATCTCATAAGGATCTGGAGTGTCACCCTCATGGCTTCGATTCTTCACTTCGGGTAAAATCTTTGCCTTGTAGCCTTTCTTTAAATACAAATGTATCAACCCGTCATGCTAGGTTAGGTTCCGGGAGAAGTGCAGAGAAGGACACAAATCATCCCCTGCCCCCACCAAGAAACTCATTCATTCACTCATTCATCATTCCACAACTCATTCCTGAGCACACCTTATATGCATGATGCTGTGGTAGGCTCTGGAGGAATCAAATAGCTAACATATTTCGAATGCTCACTATAGACAGACACTGACCATTCAAAGTGCTTTTTATGTGTTAACTCATAGGCTTATAGTCTCTGTTGATAAACCAGAAAGTGAGGTCCAGAAAGCTTAGGTAGATTACCTGAGATTGTACCGCTAGGCAATGGTAGTGACGGGATTCAACTTTGGGCAGTTTGACTCTAGAACCTGAGCCTTAACAGGGTCCCGAGGCCTAGTTGTGGGGACAGGAATGTAGAGAGCCAAACCACAGTCCAACAGGGCTGTGATGGACAGATAACCAAGGAGGACTTCTGGAACCGGCTGCCGGAAGAGGTAGGAAGCCATCACCAGACAGGACACGCTGACTGCGGAGCTGTAGCTTCATCACAAACAATATAAATGTGAAGGTGCACCTCTTTTCTTCCTCACTGATATCTTCACTTTGCTGTTTTGGTGTATCATGCCTCTGAACTCACTGTAGTAATAGCGTTTTGAATTGTTTCTGAACTACTATAAATGAGTATATTACTGATTGAAGCGGTGAGCATTGGGTTTGTAACTTATGGCAGGTAGGTCATACATAAGAATTTCACTGTTATGTTCTTGCTTTTCTCTCTCCTTTTGTTCTCTGGGTTGGGTGTGGGGCCTGAGCCAGAGTGGAGATTTCAAGACGCTGGTAGCAATTCTATTTTGCTTAAGAGGACCATGTAGATCTCATTACAACCACTAGAGATGACCTCAAGGGAAATATGGGTGATAAATTTAGCCACACCATGAGATTTATCCATGAATCCTCTACTTGCTTATTGTTCCTCAAAATCTGTGTCTTTTGTCTCCTTTCCCTGAAGGTCAGCATCATTGCTTTTCCTGACTAATGGGCACAGCCCATAGCCTGCCTCTTTAAGGGAGCCTTCCCAGGACCTCATCACCGATTCCCCTCATGCCAGACTCCTGTGGTACTTAGGGTCTAACCCATTCATCCTAGTATTAAATCAGCATGGCTTTGAATAGCTGATTTTTTTCTGTTATGACTTCATATTTCATATCGTTTCCTCAAATAGAAGCTTCTAGTTAGCTATATCTAGGGTAGGGCTTCCTTTTAAAGCCAAGGAAATCTCGAATGTGCACCTGTTAAGTTTCTCTCCTTTTAAGATCATAGGCAAGTCAATTTTCCCAATTCCATTTTGCTTAAAAATTAGTTCATCTTATGATTGCTCGCTAACACTTTTGTATAAGCCTCATTTACATTGAAATCATTACATTATAAAAATTTATAAGTATCATCATGGTTGTTGCAACTTTTGAGAATATTTACACCGTTTGAGTAAACTGAAAAACTTTTTTTCAACATAAAATACACATAACATACAATTTATCATCTTAACCATTTGTATAGCCTTTTAAAATCTCCGTGCTTTTGAGCTAAATAGTCTGAACGCATTTCTTTATTTTAAGAGGTCTAACATTCAGAAATGTATAGGGCTCCAAGTGTCTCCCGTTGGAGCATTTTTTTGCTCAAACAGTACTCAACATTTTTACTGTTTTACAGTGAAAACACGTGATCGATACATTAGGACTATATTTACACAATACCTTCATTACACTTTAATTTTTGTAATTCTAATTAACTCTAGATTGTAAAAGCTTAAGTTCCCAGTTACATAGAACTGCACCAAACTCATCACATTGTGCTTTTTACTTCTAGCCTTCCCTAGGTTTTTTTTTTTTTTTAATTTTTTTTAAAAAATATTTTTATTTATTTCTAGGAGAGAGAGACAGCGTGAGCAGGGGAGGGTCAGAGAGAGAGGGAGTCACAGACTGAAACAGGCTCCAGGCTCCGAGCTGGCAGTCAGCACAGAGCCCGATGCAGGACTCAAACCCACGAACCACGAGATCATGACCTAAGCGAAAGTCGGACGCTTAACCGACTAAGCCACCCAGGCGCCCCAAGCTTTCCCTAGGTTTTAAGTGTTACTGATATTCGGAGCTAGCAGTAAATTGTTTTTGACATTATATTGAACATTGTGATTTAAAAATCTAATACTAATAATGTGAATACTGTTACTGCTAGTAGCTAACGTTTGTTTGTTAAGTACTTAACCGTATTAC
This sequence comes from Crocuta crocuta, assembly GCF_008692635.1. NCBI lineage: Eukaryota > Metazoa > Chordata > Mammalia > Carnivora > Hyaenidae > Crocuta > Crocuta crocuta. Next base: position 11,557,523 of record NW_027532203.1, on the reverse strand, counting down.
CAGGGGCTGTTCTAAGTGATTTATGTAGACTGACTTATATGTGCAAAACATTGATTCTAGTCAATTCCTATAGAGAGTAACTATTAATAACCTCCCATGAAGTTAGAACTACGGTGGGTACAGATGTTTCTTGGCTTCCCCTGAGTTTGTTCTTGGGATAATAAGGCACAGATATTAAAGCTCACCTAGGAGTAGGTGAATAGAAAACTACACGAGATTGGAGGTCTCTTGAATTATTTATATTTGATACCCCAAGTGTTACTTAGCACCTAAATGTTTGAGAAATAAACTAATGAATATTATTCAATATGAGCCCAATGAAATATAGCACTATGATGGGCTTTGAAATGGCAGGGAAAACAGCTGTTCAGGGAGCAGATTTTGCAGCTAGAACTTACCTGCTGTTAGGGAAGGAACTATTCCTGTTAAAGAAAAAAATTGAAGTACATAGTGTTGGCTTCGTTTATGATTGCAAATGTCAAAATTCCATTAATTTGATTTTTAAAGTTTAAGGTATTCTGCCATTTGGTTACTCTGTATATGAATAGAATGACATTTATTCTACTTGGCTCTCTGTAAGCTACACATGCACATTTGTTTGAAGGGTATCAGTTATTCCTTTAATGAGAGTTTTGGGAGCACACCCTGTTGGGCTAAATAAGATATGTGATCTGAAGGAAAAGAACTACCCTATAAAGTTTAGAATCTAACGGAAGACGGATCTAACACACGTGTAAGTCTTAAGTTTTATAATGAAAAACTGTGGGATGAAGTGGCAATGAGTGATACAGACAAGGCAATACATCTGTAGAGTTTGGAGAAGGGAGAGAACGAGCTGTGAGGGTCTTGTGAGGATGCTAAGATTCTGTTCAGACCCAGACTGCAGGAAGGGGAAGATGGAGGGTCCTTTAGGAGTAGAGGTATATTGTGACCTGGAACAGGAATGAATAAGGACTGATTTTTTTTTAAATTTTTTAAATTAAATTANGGCTCTTTCCATGTTTTGGCTATTGTGGAGAGTGCTGCTATGAACATTGGGGTACATGTGCTGAATAAGGACTGATTTTTGAGGAACAGTAATAATTTTTTTTCCTGGCTGGAGTGGGGAGTTTTGTTTTTGTTTTTTCATAAGGCTTTTTATTGAGCATTTACACAACAAGCATTGTGCCAAATATTAAGGTACATCATTAACTTAATGCATAATATAGCCCTATGAAATAGCTACTACTAACTTCATTTCCAGATGAGGAAAGTCAGGCTAAGGGAGACTGAGTCACTTGTCTCGGGTCCTATGGCTCGGCAGCAATGAAGAAGACACTTGATCTCAAGTCTCTCCCTCACAAAAGTTTGTGCAGTAACCCATCTGCTCTCATTTCAATTTGTCCAAACCTGGGTAGAATGCACGTGTCACTCTCTTTCTCCAAGTCTTCCCTCCCTTTGGTATATTTACGGAATGGTGGGCTTATGCCATGGTTCCTCTGAGTTACTTCTCTGCAGCACAAGTTCTTGTTCATTTCTCTCAGCTCAGGCCTGGGGTTCTGCATGTCTCCTAGGCAGTCAGTAGCCTGGTCACCACAACTGTAGTCCTTGTGATATGATGCTGGCTTCAGCAAGATGGTGATATGGAAATGGACACAGTGTTTGTTACTGATCTGATACTTAATTTTGTACCATGTCACCAACGTAAAAAACGACTGAAGGAATGAACTGGAGGTTATCTTAGTTTGGATATAAGTTTAGCTGTGGAAACACAGACCCAACATTAATAATGGCTTCACTGTGATGGGGGTTTGTTTCTCTGCCACATACAAGTCTAAGCTGTTGCAAGACTCTCCTCTCTCACAGGGGCAGGGACCCAGACTCCTACCTTGCTGCTCTCCCATTACAAGGCAGCTTCATATAAAGTCCAAGGTGGGGTACCAACTTCCTTCTAGTTGAGTCTTTTAAAAGAAAGCCTGGAAGTGGCACACATCACTTTGACAATCATCCTCTTGGGCAAAACATGGTCATATGGTCCTCGGTAGCTAGGAGGTCCTAGGTCCTAGGTCCCTGGAGGGTGAGGAATCTTGTCTGTGTTCTGGGTGACCAAGTAGCCAGCTTAAACCCAACGGTTCTATTACTATGAAAAGCGAAGAATGAATATTGAGAGCTAATTATCAATCTCTGCCTCAGAATTCTAAAAAAGGATAAAACTATAAAACTTGGATGGTAAATATGGCTGTACCAAGAGTCTATTAGAAAAAGCTAAACTATTGAATCTCTTTGGGAGGGATGCTTTGCCTAATAGACATCGTCTAGTTACAATCTTTGCTTTTCTATTTCAGGTGTGTTTTCTTTTTTTCAGCGAGAGAAAGAGAGAGAAAGGGAGAGATTCTAATGTACTTCTCCATTCTTTTAAAGGAAACTCTCTCTTAAAGGAAACTGTCTCTTTCCAGAGAAGTAGTTCCCCCTCTCAGACCCTCTTCTGGCACTATTGTTAGAAACAATAATCTGTAGCCACACCTTTGCCAAATTCTGAGTTGTTTTGTCTAGAGTTACAAGGGACATGAGCAGAAAACCTCAGCATTGGCTTTGGTTGAGGTGAAGTTATGCTTCTTCATTCTCCAGCAGACTACATGGGTGATTAATGGGGTATGTGTGTACTCATATACACAGACATGCACCCATATCCCACTTAAAGGAAACAGGGACAAGAAGTATTCTTAGATTCGATGCAGTCTAACTGTAAGTCAACAAAGAGAAATGCTGCTGCAGGGTCACCGTTTGCAGAGATACTGCAGCCCACAGCATTGAGTGAGCCACATGCTTTTTGTGGACTAGTGTTTCCTCTCATTCAGGGGAGAATCATTCCTCTTCTCAAACGTCAGGGCCAGCTATTCCTAATGACTGCTGTCAAGCTATTTTAAGAAGGTTTGAAATGACACCTTTTCACCTTTGGGTCAGGTAAAAGTTTTATTCAACACGTACTCCTGTCTCCCCAAACTAGTCTAAAGTCATAATAAAACAAAATGTAAAAATATGTATTTTTTTACATAAAATATAAAAATATTGCTTATTTTCTGAGTAAACCATAGTGTCTGTGTGGGTGTGATAGTTAGATTTGTATTTCTAATTAGGTTTGGTAAAATGTTCCCTTATAATTTGAGAATTCTCTGAGCTCGTGTATCCTCTGGTAACAGTGGTTTTTCTGGCTTGACGTGGTTTTCTGTGATGAGTCCTTGGCTTGCTTCTATCTGCTTTGCTACCTTTTAGTCCCAGCTCTGCTGTGTTGAGGATACATTGCGTCCTTCCTGTCAGCTGCTAAACAGTTACTTTTAATCAAACCCCCCCACTTACCTGTCCCCAGCAGCTCTGTTCTTCGGAAGTTCCCTTCCAGAATCCAAGAACGAATATCTAAAACAAATATTATATGGAAATATAGAATGTCTAAGTGGCAACCATGAAGGTTACTAGCTCTGTTTTCTCTTCTCTCCTTGCATCTTCTTTTCTAAGCAAAAGAGGTATTTAACTACAATGGAGTTTTCAGAGCTTGTGGATTATTTGGGTTTAAAAGATTATGTTATTAAAATTACAGGTCGAACAGATATAATAGAAGAGTGTTACAAACAGAGGCAAAGTGGTTTTTGCTTCATATCATCAGCTCTTTCCTTCTCGGAAGTGAATTAGAAGTGAACATTCACTCTGCCTGTCCCCTGGCAGCTGGTTCGCAGGCTCCGGACAGTCGTTTTCAGACTGAGAGGTCTGTTAGAGTCCCTGAGGAAAGATTTAAAATGCCAGTGACTGAGTCTCAGTCCCAGCACTTCTACGTTACTTGGTCTGGAACGTGGCCTGGGCCTCAAAGATTGAAGAGGTGATTTTAGAGCATAGCTGGGGCTGGGCTCTGCTTCTTGCCCTTTTGAGGTAAAATTTTGACTGTGAAGATTTAGATTTATGATGTGCTTTAGATAAGTGCACAGGAAAGGAGGAATCCCAAGCCGAGGAGTAGAATTAAACTTCTCTTCTCTCAAATATCCCTTTCAGAGCTGCTTGGGTGACCCTGTGTGCACTGAGGGGCTTCTGTAAAGCAGGTTGGACCCACCCTCCCTCTCCCCTACATCATCTTCTCTCCGAGCTTCCTCGCTGGAAGACCATGGACAATTTCTAATCAAGCCTACACACATTTAGATTTGCCCTGGATCTTTAAATCTAACTAAATTGATTTTTACAGCTTTGCCCCTTTATTCAGTTAATCTCTGCAATCCAGGGGTTTCAAAGGGAGCTTAAAAGAGTGAGACAGAAGTGGAGGAGAATGAGAGAAAATTCAAATTTTCACATTTGAAAACGTGGAGACACAGGGCCAACTGGTGATGCCTTGCTGAACAGTATTAGTATTGCTTCAGTTTACTCCTCAAAGATATTTTTTTGCTCTTTGTAGGCATTTATTTGGTGTTTCTCTGCATCTACTGGCTCTTCAAAAATTAGTAAGAACTGATGTGGGTCCACATAGGATGATGTTAAGTGATTTTGTTTGACTCATGTTACATTTCTCCCATCCAAGTACTAACCAGGCCCGACCCTGCTTAGCTTCCGAGATCAGACGAGATCGGGCGCGTTCAGGGTGGTATGGCCGTAGACTCATGTTACATTTCTGCCTTATAATAGACCCTTTTAACAGACCATTCATTTTTTTCATTTAAGTGCAATAAAAACATTGATTTGGTCTCTCTTCGTTTTTTGTTTTTGTTTTTGTTTTTTTTCCCCTGGCAGCCATTGGAGGCAACTGTTTGTAAAAGTCATACTTGCTTTGGAGCTCTGTAGTTTGGAAAATCACTTAAGATGTCTGACCCTCAGTTTCTCTTTTGTAAAATGGGAATAATAATTTCTATTTGGTAGGGTTGTCTTTTTTATTGCTGTTTTGAAATTCTTACTATTATTTGGTTTTTAAAAACCCCATTTTACAACACTAGAACAATTCAGTCTACAAAATAAATAAAGTAGTATTGATTTATAATCCAGTGTCCAACACATTTTTCAATCCCAGGTCAAAACAAAATGGTAAATAAAACAAATTAATTTCAGAAAAAACCCGGGCCATCCTAAAGAATTTGTAACACCTAATTATAATAAGCTAAACATGGTATAAAGGTTAGGGATGTCAGAGGGAGATAATTCTTTGAAAAGCTTTAAGATGATGTTAATAACTTTCTGTGGAAAGGGGAGCCCTTGACATTTTTCCACCTTTGTTTTAAATGATTTTTAAGCTTGTAATCCTGTTGTACAGTTGTTTTTTTTTGTTTTGTTTTGTTTTTGTTTTTTGCTGATTTCTTAGAGTCCTTTTATTTTTCCTCTCATTTAGAAAAATGAGTCTGGAATATTTAGTTATATTTTGCTGACATGTAGGAGAGAAGACTTTGATAATGTCATTCCTTCTCTTTCTCTCCATCCTTATCCACCATGCCCCTAAATATTAGGTTATAGGTATTCAAAAACTGTTCCTTTAGCTAAAGGTCAGATAATTTTGGAAAAGTGAAAAATACATGTTTCTTATCCTCCAAAGCCTGTTTCTATGTCCCTTTTGGTGATCCCAGGAAGAGATGGAAACATGTGAAGGTGTGAAAGGGATCGGGAGAGGATCAGGGAGAAAGAATGCATGAATCTGTCAGGGATTTCTGCCTTTGTTAGGCAAGGCCTCAGCCATCATCACCTTTCTCCTGTTTCCCTCCCATAGGAGAGATGGTGTTTATATGGCAGCTTTGCACTGTGTCCACAGGGCCTGTTGAAAGCTGATATTTGCATAATATCTCTTAATGGGTGGTTTCTATTGTGCTCACCTTTGTATTTTGAGGATCTAGTCTCGTTAAATCTTGTTCTGTGTGAAGTCGTTTAGCATCAGTGTCTAAGACCTAGGAGCAAAAGAAGTGAAGTGTGGCAGAATCAATCAGCTGGCTGTTTTCTTCTGTTATTTCCTCTCCTTCTCTCTTTGAGGATTATCTCTTGGTCTGATTTTTTTTTTTTTCCCCCAGAGACTGTTGTGGGATGGAAAGGAGAAGCAGCCCTTCCTTCTTTCCTAACTTCCCTCCCTCTTGCCCTTGGAAAAGAGTTGATGATTTAAGAACTAGTGGGGATGTCCTACCAGGAGAAGGGAAATAGATAAGCCTTTGAGGTCTCACAGAAATTAGGGTAGAAGATTCTTCCCAAACTGATGAGAAACATTTGAGGTCTTGGGGAAGTAGAAATAAATGCCCTGGTTCAGGCAATGGCACCTAAGAGAAGGGAGACATTTGGCCTGAGGACTGCCAGTCCAGGAAAAGATCCCTAATGGCCCATTCATGGCAAGGAGACCAGGGCCTCTGCCCTTGCAGCATGATCCTGGGTTTGGAGAATGAGAATGTTGACCCAAGGCTCTTCCTGCCTTGTCTGCACTTCATGTGACCCCATTGATGCCGGTGCCACCTAGGAATGGAAGGGGTGCTTATATCATGGATGAAAATGCAAGCTTAGGGCCATATTAAGTTGATTAAAAAGCAATAAAACAGCAATATTTCTACAACACCTGAGCTTGTGGACTGAGATTCATATTGGCTCCACTAGAATTAGTTCATGACTAATTGATTTGAGGGGAAAATCTTGATCTTTCACACCAAAGCAAGTCATTGACTTCACTTCCAGCTGTCCTTTTCCTTCCATAGTCAACTCACACACTTTCTCGTTTGTGGATGAGCACAGGGCTGGGAATCAGGACTTGGGTTCCAAACTTTGGCCTTGGATAAGCCATTTAACTCCCGAATACATAAACCCATGACGTGCCTGAGAGTCCCCCGTTGGTGGGGGGTTGAGGACGGGAGCAGATTGTGGGGAATGTGTAGTGAAGAATGCTGGGCTGACTCTGAGGACTGGTGCTCAGAGTTTGACTTTGAATGCTAATTTGTATGACCTTCGGTAAATTATTTAATTTTTCCTTGCCCCAGTTTCCGAAACTGGAAAATGTTGGTAATTTTTAAATAAGGACAAAATGCAATGGTATATGTGGGAGCACTTTGTAAATTATAAAGTACTACACAAATTTAAGGGCTTATCAATTAGTCAACAAAGATTTTGAGAACTTGAAGTATGGTGCTTGAGTCTGCCAGGAAAATAGAGAGGTGCCCATCATGACTTCAGATCTCCGTGAACTTGCAGATGAATTCAGACAAGAACAAGTGTAATAGACGTGAAATAATTAGAGGATGTTTAGCCAAAGGGAACTTTTTAAAAAGATTTATTGGGGCAAGATAAAGAGTTAGGGATAGATTTTTGTATGTTATTAAAAAATTATGAAATTAAAGTAAATAAAACAATCATTTACCAAGTCTCTGAATGTCTACCAAAACAAATCCAGATATATCTTCCCAGATACATTTTTTAATTTTTATTTTTTTTCCTGGAACTTTATTTATCATAGCAGACCGTTCCCAATCTAATCAGAGAATTCAGATTCTCTCCTTGGGTGAGAATCTTCATGTTGGTTAAATCCCAGATCACTAAAGATACTTACTTATTTATTTTTAATTTCATGGAAGTGCCTTGTCTGCCAGCCATGTGTGTTTTAGGAAGAAATGATAGTAAGTGGCAAGCAATCATCATGGTTTACATAAATTAACCTATTTATTCCTCACAGAAGTCTTGTGAGTTAGGTGGCACTGTTGTCACCAGTACCATCACCTGTTTTGTGGAAAGAAATCAAGAACATCTGGGCCTGAACCTGAAGCTGTGTAGCCTGACCCCAGGGCCTTGCACTTAACCAGTATTCTGTGTTGCTACCATAGAATCATCTTGGGTTTCTTAACCTTTGCTAACAATGACATTTATAGAGAGTGCTCTTAGGGACAGTTTTTGGGGAAACATGGTTTTATTTCATTTCAAGTGAGAAAATTTATGACAATCTGTTCATTGTTGGAGCAGTCAATGAAGACCCTTTCCCAGGAATTCTCATACTTTCCTTTGTGCTAAGGATTTGCTAGCATGATAAAACTGGAGTCTGAGGTCCAAATTCATGTATAAATGACAATTTGAGGTGGGAAAAAAGAAACGGAAAAGGAAACAAAGAAAGAAACAACAGAATGAAGTCTTGAAAAGACAGACTGGAAAACAACATATGCCAGATTTATTTTAACACATTTCACTTGAACTCAGTGCATACTGTGAAATTTTTTACTGAGGTATTTGAATTTCCAGAGATTTTTTTCTATTAGTACATCTTTTCATTTTTAAAAATTTTATGTTAGGTATTTGCATGTCCAGATGCTTACCTTTAGGGCAAAAGTAGCTACTGACGTACTTAAAAATATATCGTTTGTATAGCAAACATGTTGAATAAAAAATATTAGGTCTTTGGGCAGAGGATTGTATTCATGATTAATTTCTATTTGTTAAAGAAACTTGCATGTAACTATCTATCATTTTGAAAACAGCACGGAGAGCTTTACTACACAAACAACAATAATAGAGTTTTACAGTTGTGATGATTGGGTGTTTTATCTCTGCATTACGCCCTATACACCTTCAAACACTTTGAAGAATGAGGAAGAAATTATACCTTATGGTAATTATAATTAAATCACTAATACCTATTTGTGATACTGAAAAAAACATTGACATATTATGTGGCAAGTTTAGATGAAGAAGTTGGAGGTTGGAGAATTAGACCTTCAGAAAACTTGAGAAATCTGGCGGTAAAAATTTCCAGTGTGTAATTACTTCCTAAACACACACGTAAGAAACCAATTTTACCACCTTAACAGTCTCCTTCCTCTTTTCCTCTCTCACTCTCTCCCTTCCTTCCTTTCTTCCTTCTTTCCGTCCATTTCTCTGTGCTTCTCTCCCTTTTCCCCTTTGTTTTTTTTCCTTTAGCACATATGTATTGTCTACTATAATTCCAATCATCATTTCAGGCACTCAGTGCAACGAGACAGATGGGTGGGTTTCAGGTTTGGTTTTCTAAGACACACATAAAAATGCCTCAGTCCTCAAAGCGATCATCCTCCGTGGGTAACAGCGAGACACTGCTTAGTCTAGTGCACCTTTTGGTATTTCAGGTTCTGCTCTGTCAGCTATGCTCAGGGTGTCCATATCTGGACATAACTTACTTCTACTAAGTTACGCTGGTAACTTTTACATGTCTAAAATAGAACCTGTGCTGTCCCCTTTCTAACTTCTCCCTCTTCCTTGTTGAGCTGTCCACAATGGCAAATGGCACTACCAAGCACCCAGTTGCTGAGTCCAGAGACCCTGGAGTCATCTTTGACTTCTTTCTTTCTCCATGGCCCCAAGGAGTGCCTAAATAAAGCCTCGAGTTTTGAATTTCAAGATGTTTTCCTCCCTAGCCCTATTTTTCTTACTCTGGTCCAAGGCATCATCTGTGGCCTGGGTTCCCACAAGGGCCTCCTACCTTGATTCTCCTCTTGCCTCCTGTAGCCTATTGCCACACGGGAGTCAGAATTTAATGTTACGAAACATTATGTAATTAAAAACCTGAGTCCCCTGCTTCCCCAGTGACTTCTCATCCCCTTAGAAGCGATGCCAATGCCTTAACAGAGGCCCTCTGTGACCTGGATCCTGGCCATGTCTTTAGTTTTCTACCCTTCTCTCTCCTTGCTCATACCCTTCCAGCCACTCAGGCCTTCTTACGGTTCTTCTGACTCACTGTGCATGCTGTCTCCTAAGGGACTTAAACTCCAGAAGAAGCTTCAGTTCCCTTTGTACAAAGGGAGTATTTGTGTAGTTGAGAGTTTCTGTCTCATGATGCTTAGAAAGATTACAGTGGATTAGACTTGTAAGTGTGAGACACCGTGTTAGTACTTTTGGTACTAGCCTCAATTTTCCAGCTGTCCTAGATGTCCCTCTGGCAAATCGAATTTAGTATTCCAACCTGAACTCACGAGCACTTCTCCACAAACCAGTTCTTTTTCGTGGCATTCCTATTTAGGTTAAGGCCATCACCATTTTTCTAGGTCTCTGTCCTCAAACCTCGTCCTCACTGACTCCTCCCTCACCCTTGCTCAGTTCCCACCTATAACCAGTTACCAAGTTCTGTCTAAAAGTTTCCATCCATCCATCCACCTCTTTAAACACTCATAGTAACTTCCTGACTGACCATTCTGCCTCTGGTCTCTCCTTTCTACTCTCCTGTTAGTTGTGGAGTTTGTTCTGTCAGTCTTCAGGTTGATTTCTGGGGTATTGAGAATGATCTGTTAGTTACCTAGTTGTGTTCGTGGGACGAGAGGAGTCTAGGGTCCTCCTACTCCTCTGACATATTCTCTCTGGTCTCTTCTTTCTAACTGATCCTGCCCTCCATTCTGACATTCCTATGGCTTGGCTTCACCCTGGCCATGCCATCCCCGGGCTCAGAAATCTTCAGTCTTCCTTCATCTACAGAAGAAAAGTTCTGTGATGTGGCCTGTTATTTAAGCCTTCTGTGTTTGTGAGGGTTCTCCAGAAAAACAACCAATAGGGCATGTGTGTGTGTGTGTGTGTGTGTGTGTGTGTGTTTGTGTGTGTGTATTAGTATATGGAAGGGCTCACATCATAATGGAGGCTGCTAAGTCTGAAATCTGAGGCTGCTGATGCTGCAGCTGTAGTTGGAAGGCTGGCGGGGTGGTGCCCCAGGAGAGCTGATGTTCCAGTTTAAGTGCGAAGGCATCCTGCTGTAGAATGAGGAAGAGTCAGTGTTGCAGATGAAGTCTGAAGGCAGTGTACCAGAGGGTTCTCTATTGCTCAGGAGAGGCTGCTTTTGTTTTTGTTGTTGTTCAGTTCAGGCCTTCAGTTGATTAGATGAGACCCACTCACATTATGGAGGGCAGTCTGCTTTATTCAAAGTCCACCAATTTAAATGCCAATCTCATTCTGTGAGCAGCTGGGTGGCTCAGTTGGTTAAGCATCTGACTCTTGATTTTGGCTTAGATCATGGCCTCAAGGCTAGTGAGTTTGAGCCCTGCATCAGGCTCTGTGCTGACTGTGCCGAGCCTGCTTGAGATTCTCTTACCCGCCTCACTCTGCCCCTACCCTGCTCATGCTCTCTCTCAAGATAAATAAGTGAACTTAAAAAAAGTGAAATGTTAATCTCATTCCAAAACACTCTTCCTGAAACACCCACTATAATGTTTGGCCAAATATCTGGGCATCCCAAGGTTCAGCCAAGTTGACACGTAAAATTAAAAGCCCATATCTTATTAAGCCCCCTTTGTATAGGCCAGCACATGCTGTTTACTTGTGACTTCTACGTAGCTCATTTTGAAGTTTGAGCCAGCAATCCTCTGTTTCTTTTTTTTTTATAGTAAGATATTATTAAAATGATTTATTGTGCATAGAGGACTTTAGAACACCCTTGGCCTCTGTCCTTTTCATTTCTGTTCCCATGCAGCAGAGGCTGCTGGGTATAAACTCTTCCCCATAGTTACCAGAAAACCCCCTGAATTTCCAAAACCAATAGCAATCCAGCAAATGAAAAAAGAATCTGTTATTGGTCAGGCTGAACATGAACTATGTACTACACCAAATAGCCCTGAATGATGGTGTTTATTCTTCCCATTTTGCAGCTGACAACACTGAGGCTCAGGGAAACTGAGAGGGTTTAACTAATTCTCCTGAAGACACATTCCAAATGGCTAAACTAGGATTCATCCTGGGAAATTAGAAAACAAAACACACCAGCAAAAAATGAAAAACAAAAACAACAAACCGAAAATAAAAACTCAAACTGCTAACACCTAGATCTAGCCCCATCCCGGAGAGATTCTGATTTAAGAAGCCAGGCCTGGGGTATGCATTTCTAATGAACTCCCCCAGAAGTTCTGATGTGTAGGCCAATCTTTGAGAAACACGGACCGATGGGAATGAGCTTGTGAACATGAATGAATGAGCTTAGAGACATAGCTGTGCTGTGGGTTAGTGTTCACTTCTCTCAACCTGGCCTTTTGGTATTTCAGATAAATTGAAAAGAGAACAATAAAATTTAGTCATTGGGGCTCCCAGAAGAGTAGTTTAGTGCAACATAAGGAGCACAATTCTCAAGGGGGAGATATGACACATGGTAGGAAGGCTTGAAATAATTATAAATGCGTTGAGCTGAAGACCATTTGAGGAGTGGACTTAATTGGGTGAGCTAGACATGTTAGGATTCCATGTTTTTGCAAAGAGATAATCCAGTGTCAGTCCAGTCCCCACCTGAAAGAGATCTGGGAGAAACTCCTGCCTGTGTTCACAGATGCAAATACAGTGCATACAACCAGGACTTGTTTTCAGTTTGAGGAGAGAATAGCTTGCCTTGGTCTTGAATAAGTGGTAGGAGATATTTGAGTGTGATTTCTGGGGGATGTAAGATGTCACAAGAAATAAATTACAAATGAGTTTTGAGGAAATTTGTAACGGAAAGCTAAGGATTTTTTTTGCCTGTTGTAACAGGGTCTTAATGTAAGGTCAGAACTCTGAAGTGCAGAACTGAGCCACACAGCAAGAAAACATTTACAGAACACAGAAAAGGAGGAGTCCAGAGGAATCTAGAATGGCCAGGAGCAAAGATATTGTCTTGGTTATTTCTCACAAGTAACTAAACCTTTGAATCATATTTATTGTGTGTGTGTGTATAAAACATATATGTGTATATATATGTATTATAACTGCATTATAAATTGTGTATATACATATATATAAATGTAACATTTTAGGGTAGTATATTTTTCAATTACAGTAAAATCTTGGTTTGTGAGCATAATTCATTCTGGAAACATGCTTTGTATATCAAAGCCAATTGCCCCATAAAAAATAATGGAAACTCAGGTGATTTGTTCCACAACCCAAAAATTTCATATGAAAATGATTACAATATTGTAATATAACACAAAATAATAAATACAAAATATAAAGAAAAATAAACAAATTAACATGCATTTACCTTTGAAAACCTTTGTGGCTGGCATGAAGGAGACAAGAGAGAGAAGGGTTATTGTGTAGGATGACTTTCACTATCACTAACGAAATCACTGCTGTCTGCTGGCTCACTGAAGTCCTTTTCTGCATGGGGGCCATTGTATACGCTCACACAGATGTTAACTACTGTACAGTATTGATAAACTCTTGTACTGTATTTAATGTAACTGGCAATGAGGCAGCAGAGGAAAGGCTCTAGATGATCTGTAGGCAGCCTGACCTAGAATGAAACAAAGCATTCCTAAGCTCACTCTTATATGGGAAAGCAAAGGACTGTCCATTGGTGCTTGAAGTGACAAAAAATCTACTGGTGTCAGTGTGGGCACCTTCCAAAGTTTGGGAAAAGCATTGATTTCTGCCAAACACCATGGTCTGAGATTGGGCATCTGGGCATGGGAGACTATCACCCACAATCCCTCAGCAAGAGAGAGAGAGAACAACCATTGGCTCAGTTGTGATCATGTCATGTTTGGAATCATGTGCTACTTGTATTGCAAGACATCACTTGTTTATCAAATTAAAATTATTAGAAATATTTGCTTTTCTTGTGGAACATTTACAGAACACGTTACTTGCAATTCAAGGTTTTACTGTATTTCCATATAATCCATTTGTGGTCTTCATAAAATCCTGAGTTCAAGTCACTCCCAAGTATTGTGATTGGATTGAATGGGTCTAAACATGAAAAATGGCTTATTAGTAATTCCTTCATTTCATTTAAAAAGTATAAATAGGGGCACCTGGGTGGCTCAGTCCATTGAGCATCAGACTTTGGCTCAGGTTATGATCTCACACTCTGTGGGTTCGAGCCCTACATCTAAGCCTGCTTTGGATTCTGTGTCTCTCTCTCAAAAATAAATAAATGTCAAAAATTTTTAAAAAATACAAAGAGAAAAAGAATTGCAGAGAGTAGGCATTGCTTATCTCCAACAGTGTGAACAGGAATCCTGGTAGGGGAATATAAAACACAAAAGCGAATTTCAGAGTTTACCTACAGCAGTGATAGAGATTGCATCCTAAATAATCATATTTCCCATTTAAAAACCAGTATATATTTGCAAGTTCTAAAGCAAACGTTACCTATTCCAAGTTACAAAATATGTATTCAGTTTATTTAAAACAAAGGCAGGATGATAGATTCTACACACGAGAATTTTTAGCAATACCATAGAATTCTAACACTGCTTTTTGCATATCAGGGATTTTTTTTTTTTTTTTTTTGGCAACAGAGAGCACCATGAAACAGGAATATATTAAGGAATTCATCTATGAACTGACTGCAGTTTTGCAAATGCCAAATGCTTACTTAAGGTATTTGATATTTCACAGAGCTGGTGAAACAACTTGCTTTCTTTCTCTAGTTGCTTTCCTTCTATTCCTGCACTCAGCTAGCTTCTCAGAAATCAAAACTTGCCAGGCCACATCATCTTTTATTTGTCTTAATTTTCAGAAATGCCCCTCCTGCACTAAGAGTGGGTTTGAGCCCCGCGTCGGGCTCTGTGCTGACAGCTCAGAGCCTGGGGCCTGTTTCGGACTCTGTGTCTCCCTCTCTCTCTGACCCTCCCTTGCTCATGCTCTCTCTCTTTCTCTCTCTCTCTCTCAGAAATAAATAAAACATTAAAATTTTTTTTTTAAATATAAAGTATTTTTGAAGAGAAGACAGATAAAAAAATATTCATCTGACCAATGAGGGAGAACAATTACAAAACTGTAGTTAGAGATATTTTATTCCATGAGCCTATCAAAAGAATCAAAATGATGTTTGTTCTTCAGTATATGTATAATATATGTCTTTTTCCAAGCCCAGGGCCTAGTGTAAAGTGGACACTCACTAAATGGTGGTAATTTTTCAAAATTCCTTTATGATTTATTGGCAAAAAAATATTGGACTCTTCTAAGAAAACATTGATTTTTTAATAAAACAGACAGTGAGAACTAGGTACTCTCCCTTGTTTACCTATGCTATAGAACTAACTGATAGAGATGCAAAACTAAATTTAGGGCTTAACTTAAGCGATTCTCTTATTCTAATACCTAACACCTCTATTTCCAGTTACTTGACAACTGTAAAAAGTTAGCTGCCTCCTGTCATTTGTGTTTTCACATTCTGACCAGCTTCAGTTGTTTTTGGGAAGGAGATGAGAATAATGGAAACAAAACCATAGCAAGTTAGAATACTGCAAGACCTCTAGCTACTGAGAATTTCCATAGACCTTAGGATACATCTGAACAACATATACAATATTTATGTTCTAGAAATAAAATCAGCCTAGATGCCAACAACGTTTATAATTTATTTTTTTTATTTTAGTGTTGAATATTTAGAATATTTCTATATCTCCCTTTCTCTTGACCTCTTTCCCATGGTGGGGGNTCAGGCAGATTGTGCAGCCAAGTTAAGGCTCCAGACGGACATTGGCGCCAAGGAGGAGGAGCTTCTAAAATACCTGCAAGACCTGAAGGCGGAGCTGTCCCAGCCGTGGGCGTCGCCAGAGTGACAGGCCGGGGCGGGGCTTCCAAAGCTCTCCAGGACCCACGTTGTTCGCAGATCCATCGCCCGTGTTCTCCCTGTCCTCGACCAGACTCAGAAATAGAACCGCAGGGAATTCTGCAGGGGTTAGAAGGCCGAGCCCCTGCACCTGCGGCCCAAGAAGACAGACACGCGGCCTGCCCCGCCGGCTGACCCAGCGCGGGAGGCAGAGAAGGAGCGGCTGCACCTGCTCCGGGAGTCCGCGGTCAAGGCCCGAGCATCTGAGCATCGGCATCGATAAAACACAAACAAACCAGAGAGGAAAAGACGATATTTCAAATATCACAGGAAGAATAGTCTGGATAACCCATCTGTGCCCCACTTAAATAAAACAATGACAAAAAAAAACCCACCCCACAATGTTTTACAAAATTAAGAGCTTTTTAAAAAGAGAATTCCGAAAGAAGCAAAAATATTAACTTATGCCATATTTTAACACTTCAAAGCGTCATGCTGTACACATGGATATATGGGTGGAATTTGCCACACTTGTGTTCTCTGGGCCTGTTGCTGCTGCTTCCTGCTGGGTGATCTTTGCAGTTAATCAACCCCTCTGTGCTTCTTTTCTTATCCGTAAAATTAAACCCCAAGACTCCTGTCATTCACAGTTGTAAGGATTTACAATAGTTTATGCAGCTAGCCTATGACAAAGCCTGACATACATTAAATATTCCAGAGTTGGTGGCTGTTGCATTAATAATGAGACCAACAAGCAATAGAGCCTTAATTAGCCTAAGAAGTGTGCAGAACATGAGCCCACAAAGGACCTCCAATACACTGGACTGAGCAAGCAAAGTAATATTGGTGGCAAAGCAAGCGCGTTCTTCTAAGATGATTCTGGCATGACTGGTACTCTCTGCTTGAGGAAGCTGGGTGCAAAAATAGAGACTTGACCTTATTTTTTACAGCAAGTTATTACATATTGGTTTTGGTTTATATCAAATATCAAAAGTAACTTAAGACTAGGAAAATAATATTGTTATTTACATAGCTAAACACCTTTTTTTTGGAAGGAAGAGAGAAAAATACTTTAATTACTTACAATAATCAGGATGGACATGTTTTTCGGGCTGTAGGGTTGTTTCCTGTAACACCCTGGAATAATTATTTACTTTTGTCCAAAATCTGCCCTTGGTTAATTGCATAAAATTTCTGTTGACTACCTTAGAGGTGTGGTAAGATTCCAAAAGGCTGAATTTTGCTCCTAACATAAGACACAATTTGAATCTGGAAATTATACCTGTTGGAGAATAGACACTGGCTCAGAAGGTGGACTGTAGTATGACTGTATGTGTAGAGCTACTTTTTCATCTTTTAAAGTTTCTGCTGCCATAATTGTATTTTTTTCTGCTTTGGAGGAAGATGATAATATGAGTCTCAAAACATCAAGGCTGTATATACATCTACTAAAGTAACATTTTGACTTTGGTCTGCAACATTTTTGCAACTTCTTGTATTGGTAAAAATGAACAAAGCAGAGCATGGTGAGTTGGATGTGTATCAATTTCAACCTCTTACTTTTGCTTTAAAGAAACAAACAACTTTACCTTTCAACCATGAAAACAAAAATAAAGGAACAAGGCCCATCATATGTTCTACATAGATTCATACTACCCAGAAAAGCTTGCCTTTTATTACAGTGTAGCTATAAAGTCTAGAAACACATCACATTAAATTCTGTCAGGACATCAAATAATGACTGCATTTGACTTGCTGGGGTAGGGGTGCCCTGGAGTGGTTAAGGGACTGGTGGGGTGCCCAAACTGCCTTGGACTGTGTGGCTGTATGGAGTGGGATGTATGCTTCCCAGATATGGAGGCCATGGTTATTTCTTCCGGTGTAGGCTGAAGGCATAGGTTTATTTAACAAGTACCAAAATCAACTGAGACAATGCACTGCAGATGTGTATGTGTATAATGTATGCAAGGATTGATGGCAATGCTGGGTTAATGCACTTCATTCATTACCATTTTGTACACTGCAGTGAAATAGGCATTGCTAGTGAGGAGAAATTCTTTGAACTTCCATATACTTCATTGAGCACCCCATGTATTTTAATCCAATATCACCAAATCTGTATATTTGCTGATGTTTCCAAAACGTGTAGTTACCCTGTAGCTAGCTCCCTAATCCCTGAGTAGCACAGTGACTCAGGTGCCCAACTGTCTTTGTCTGCCCAGGCCTGAGGAGTTTCTTAGGATTAGGACATACAGGGTTTTTTTTTTAAATGTTTATTTTTAGAGAGAGACCACAAGGAAGTGAGGGGCAGAGAGAGAGAGGGGCACACAGAGTCTGAAGCAGGTTCCAGGCTCTGAGCTGTCAACACAAAGCCCGATGTGGGGCTTGAACTCATGAACTGTGAGATCGTAACCTGAGCCAAAGTCAGACACTTAACTGACTGAGCCACTCAGGTGCCCCCGTATAGTTTTAAAATTAGGAAAGTTCCTGAAAATGATGACAGTGGATCACCCTGACAGTGACCCACCAAGATGTGAAAAAGTTGGTCAGTATGTGGCTCCTTTAATACTAGTGTAGGAAGTGTGAAATCAACCTAATGTTAATTTCTAATGGTAATTTGCACAACAGAATAGTAGCCATATTCTCCACCTGCAGTTGCTCTGGGTCTCAGGAGTATTTTCATCATTATCTCCTCCATGGTGTTTGTAACATACAGCCGTGAACAATAACTACTGACCAGGAATTCATGGACCAGCTCAGCTACCAACACCACGTCTCATCATGGAGCCAGAGAGGTGTGGTGTATGAACAAAGTCAGAAGTAATCAATTCTGCAAGGATTTGTAAACCTTTTCCTCAGACTTAGAGGGACCTTTGTAGAAAATATTCAACTGGATGAGCTGGAAGAAAGGGAAGTATAATCCATTGCAAAGAATCTTCCCAGTTTTGTGACTACCTCCTATCTCTTTCATGCAGGTGTCTTCATGAGCTCTGGAGAAGCATGAGGAAGAGTATAGAACTCTGGAATCTGGCAGGGGAGGAGTCCCACCTTTATAACTTCATGGCTGTGTAGCCTTGATCAATTTACTTAACCTCTCTGAACTTCTGTGACCTCATCTCTGAAATGGGACATTTTTAGTCTGCATCAGCTTCCTTTGTTCTTTACTCTCAGAGCACTATATTCCTTTTCACTAGAGCGCAGAGTTTACTATTGAACATTTGCTTAGTGTCACTCTCCCTGTGAACTCTGTGAGAGGAGGTACTGTCACCCTCTTCACAGTAACTGTGCCCACAGTGGGCACTCAGTGTAGTGGGTTGTTGTTGTTGAATGGAGGAATGACAAGTTTTTTTCTTGTGAGGATTGCAAGAGATAACTTCCATATAAGCTTCTTGGAACCTTCTTTTCTTCCAGTCTCCCCAAACAGTCCCACCCAAATACCTAATGTTCCAGTCTTGCTTCCGTATCTGTAGAAAAGGCTTTAGTTAGTAGATATTTTGTAAATATGTAGTGAAACTGAAATCCCAAAGATCAGGTGGCATATCTGCATGTTCATCAAATCTGCTTATTTGGGCAAAATGCCAAATTTATTTCAGTTATTTTGGGGTAATATACACGCAAACTTGGGTTCCAGCCAAGGGATTGTGACACAGAGAACTGGGAGTTTATTTCCCTGTGACTAGCGGCCTCTCTCTGTGATGAGGATGGACTGACTATCAGCAATTTAGCTGAATCGCAGACATTTTCAAATTATTTGTTTGTGCCAATTTTGAGCTCAGTTATTACATCCTAGACAAGAATTGTGTCTGAACAGGCAGAGAAAAGTGAGGACTGGTGGGAAGTTTATTTCATTTTATCCAATCAACTCAGTATTTCAGCTGTATGTGATTTTCTGTCCACATGATATAGTTGATTGCTTCAATTTTTTACTTCCTTCTGTACGTCTAGACATATGATTAGAACTGACAAAGAAGGTAGAAAATTTAAGTGGCGTGCCCATCTCCAGAGCACTGGGCCTTATGAGAAGGATAATCGCAGAAATTTAGTCCTTTCTAAAACAATTCATATAAAACAAGCCACACTGTTTATTTGTATAAGGAACCGTTCAGCTCACCAAAAAGTTAATTTGGGGCAGATAGGCCAAATCGTTATATCCTGTTTCTGTCAGTGGGCTTAAATGCTAACACCCTTACAAGGAGTCCTTTAATTGTGTTTGTGTGTTTTAAATAGCCATCTATATATAACAGTTTAAAAATTTTAATGGTTTTTCTGCGTGGTCCCTAGAAACCCACAGTGGATGGTGGGCCCTCAGTATTGTTCTCCAGGACAGTCTTCTCATTGCCGTGTTCTTGCCTCTCCATGTACTCTGCTCTTCCTGAATATATTTCTTTAATTTATTTATTTTAAACATAAATATATTTTTTAAATAGAAATAATAAGAAATAAAGAAAAAAAGAAAGAAATAAGAAAGCTATGCTTTCTTAAAGGTTGAAAGTAATGATGAAATTAAAAACATACAAACCAAACAAAAAGAAAACCCTTGTGAATAATTTTGTGCATAAACCTAGTAAGAATGCAAAATACAGCTTGGCGCTGACATTAAAATACTTCCGGTTTGCCACAAACGCCATTTTAGGTTTTACGTGTTTGGTACTGAAGGGATGGGAGATCTTTTGCTCTACCCGTTTCGGGTTCTCTCGCTGGGGCCCCGTAAGTCAGACTGGCGAAAGAATTAACAAGAGAAAAACAGATGTCTGTTCACCCGTGCATCATGCACGTATCACATGGGAGTACTAGCGATGAATAACTCAAAGGTTTGGTTAGCATTTGAGCAGAGTAACCAATTTTTAGAGAAGTGATGGGACATAAGGAAAAGGACCTTGAGTCTCCAGGGGCAGCAAATTGTG
The DNA here is from genome assembly GCF_008692635.1 of Crocuta crocuta. Lineage (NCBI taxonomy): Eukaryota > Metazoa > Chordata > Mammalia > Carnivora > Hyaenidae > Crocuta > Crocuta crocuta. Next base: position 11,537,189 of record NW_027532203.1, on the reverse strand, counting down.
CAAAGGCCAATATATGGGAACCAATGGAAGGCAGGGGCTGGTTGGTACAGTTTGTTATGGAGGTTCCTCTGGTGCCCGCTTGTGCTGACAGGGGTCTAAAGTTGTCTCAGGTGATGACCTTTTGTCCTTCCTGGTAGAGAAGGGAAGAGGGGCACCTTTGTCCATTTATGTCCTGTCATAGGCAAATAGGAGGAGAGCAGGGAACTTTTCTCCTGTCTGCTTTTCCTCTGTTGCCTTCAGAGTAAGTTTCAGGTCAAAGTGCTACATTTTGGAATGGTGTATTTTTCTGCCCTATGATGTCATTAACTTATTCTTTTGCAGCTAGTTTTTGCGTGTGTGTGTGTTTTCTTTTTAAACTATAGAAGAAACTGACAGAAGTAAGGGCATAGATGATAATAATCTCTATATAGCACTTGTTGACATATTCATGGTTCAAATGACATATGTTTACTTCGTAGAGAACAATTATATGATATGATGTGGAAACTAACTTCAACTGACTTTTTAAAACAGAAAACCATCTAAGATCACCTCTTTTATTCACTGTATCAATTCATTCTTAGAGTCTAGACTAAATTTAGAAATAGTTTGGCAAATACAGTTTCTAGGAAAAAAAAAGCCTGGGAACATTCAACTCCCCCAAATCCACCATTTTATAAACTACATGGAAAGACGTATTATGGAATATATGCCCAGTGTTTTCCAAGAGAATTCATTCTATCATTTGAAAACATTTACTGAGTACCTCCTGTTTCTCAGGTACTAGTGCTGAGGTGCCAGATTTAGGAACTGAGCAAGACTTTGTCCTAGCCCCCCGGGGAGCTTACCATGAATCACCCTTATGTGATGTGATTGTGATGAGTGGTTTGATAAAGACAAGTCCAGCGTTGCCCATTAGTTCCCCTAAGAGGTAGATTCTTTGACAAAGGAATAACTAGTGAGACAAGTTAAGCTGTGACCACTGAGGTTAATCATGGCCGTGGGCTAAGGGGGGTTGTGCAGGAGTGTGACAGTTAAGGATGTAATTGGGAAGCCACAGCCTTCCTCACCTGAAACCTTCTAAGAAGACACTTTTCTGAGTTCCAGGGGGTACTTAGTGCCATGATGGAGATGAGTTATCATGATATGGATTGTCTGAAGAATCAAAACAGATTTCTGGGTCCCCTGCCGGGTCTTCAGATGCTCCTTTATTGCTCTGTCCCACACTTAACCCATGATGTTCTCCTGCGCACCAGAATTCAATTCTATTGCAGCACTTAGAAAATTTACATGAAAACAAAGGAATGAAAGCTACTTGCATGGGGAGTTGCAACCCCACATATGCTGTTGAGTGGTTCTGTGGGAGAGCTCATCTTCCCTTCGTTCTTCATCAGCCTTTTTAAGTATGTGGAGAGCTTTCTCACATGGGAGTTTCTGATGAACTCTCAAGTCCATATAGCCTGTTGTCAAATACATTGGTTCAAACATTTTGAGTTTGTCGAAATTGGGTCATCTAATGAAGTCAGGTGATTTTTTTCCCCTCTAATCCCCTTATTTTTTGGTAATGCCTCCAGGTATGTATATTTAAACTAATTTTGGGGAAGAGAGAGAAACTTAGAAAACTGAAATGTCAGTGGAAATGGAAAGGTTGAAATCTGAAGAAGAAAATATCTTTCTTCACAAAAAGCTATAAACACTGAGGAATGGTGATTTCTTACTCTCCACCTCCTTCATGAGAAGAAATATATAAATTCTATAGGAGGAGGAATATAGGTAAAAGTTCTTAGAGAATAACTTCCTGTAGGATGTTTCAAGACAGAGGAATTGGCCAATGCAGAAATCTTAGAGTTTCCTTTTTGACTTTTCAAACTAATGCTGATACTCATCTGTCTGGGTTGATGTATCTGTGTTCTTGTCTGAAAGACAGGATGGCTTCTTTTTTTAAAATTGTTTTTTGAAGTTTGTTTATTTTTGAGAGAGAAAGAGAGAGAGTGTAAACAGGGGAGGCACATAGAGAAGGAGGCACAGAATCTAAAGCAGGCTCCAGGCTCCACCCTGTTAGCACAGAGCCCGATATGGGGCTCAAACTCATGAACTGCAAGATCATGACTGGATGCTTAACTGACTGAGCCACCCAGGCATCTCAAGACAGGATGGCTTCTTAATGGAAATGTATTTTGTGTGTTTTGTGACTTGGAACATGGATCAGCTCCTCTAGGCTTCTGTTTCTTCTTAAGCAAAATGAAGATAATCATACCTCCTACCTTACAAGCCATGGTGAGGACTAAATAGGATAATTCTTGTAAGGCTGTAACTTAGCAAACGCTCTGGCAGATGCTAAGCAGTGCACAAATGTGAATTATTATTTTAATTGCTATTAATAAAGAAGACACCCCTTTCATCATCAGCAGCAGGACATGCATCATCAGCACATGACATGCATCCTTAGTTGTTTTTCACATTGGCCATGACTTGTATTTGTTGTCCTCCTTTGGAACACTGATAGACATTTATTTGTGTGTCTGCTGATTAGGGTAAATGAGCATGTTCTGGTGGAAAAAGATACCAACAAGCACTGCTTACACAGACATGCAGTTGCCCTGGCAAAACTCAGACAAAAGCATTCTTATTTTGGAGAGAGAGCATCTTTATGTGGGACCCATAGACGTGGAAGCAGGTGCCCCTCTCCACAGAAACAATGTTCACGTTTTTATGTCATTTGATATAAAGATAGCCAGACACGAGGTTTTGTTCTCTATTTTTCGATTCCTACCCTACCAAATGTTAAGGAGATATTTTATGGTGGTTCAGACATTTTTTCCTTCAGATTTTAAAGTCAGAATGTGTACAGTCTGTTCTCAAGAGAAGCCAGGTAAGTCAGGCTGCTCCTCCTGGCCGTGTCACGCAGATGGGTGTAGGTTACGGAACAGGGACTGAGGCAGCATTTTGACTGTTAGTCATCCACAGTAGACAGAAGAGGATGGAACCAAAAGGCAAGGACAAAACCATACCTGAGGAAGTCATCAGGATCAAAACTAGTTATGGCAAATTGGTCATCATTAAGGGGAAGGCCAGTGGTGGGGGTAAGTATGGGGAATTTCCCAGAATGCTATGACTACAGGAAAAATCATGAAACAGAAATGAGATGAGAGAAATCAAGACATTGGTCATAAATAGGGATGGGTTGTCTAGAACTTTCTTTCATTACGTGTTGGTTGCATGATGTGTGTGTGTGTCACTTGGATCAGAGGCACAGGGTTTAAGGACCTCAACAGTAGGTTGAAAGCATGTATTCCATTTTATACCCTTTGAGTAATTAAAGTTATTCAACTTAATCTAGAGATGAAGTCACTGCCTTCTTTCTTTCCTGATTTTGAACATTTGCCAGACAGGACATGATTTCTTCTTTTCTTTAAAAAGGGAATCCTCTCTTCAATTCCATTTTTCATAATAGAAGGAGCAGACTGGAAATAAGAAAGAGAACGAGGCATATAAATTAATATNTAGGTTGAAAGCATGTATTCCATTTTATACCCTTTGAGTAATTAAAGTTATTCAACTTAATCTAGAGATGAAGTCACTGCCTTCTTTCTTTCCTGATTTTGAACGTTTGCCAGACAGGACATGATTTCTTCTTTTCTTTAAAAAGGGAATCCTCTCTTCAATTCCATTTTTCATAATAGAAGGAACAGACTGGAAATAAGAAAGAGAACGAGGCATATAAATTAATATTATTTTAAACATGTGCATTATGAAATATATCATAGAAATGTAAAATATGTATTGGAAAGACATCAGATAGCTAAGTCATTAGAGAATCTTACATCTCTTTGGGGCTAGCAGGACAAGAATTATACCTACTTCTTTAGTCAGCATAAAGAGCTTGAAAAAAATCCCAGGACCTTTCAGCATCTGGAGAATTTTGAAATTTAAAAGTGATAAAGATTAAAAAGTTTCTTCCCCAATTAGTTTTGACTTTAGTTCAGTAGTCATGACTTACAGTTTCACATAATATGGCGTCCTGGGCTTTGTCTTCTGCTCTGGTGCAAAAGAACAAAGGATGAAGTCATCCAAAAATCCCAGGTTTTGCACCATGCAGTCATACTGTTGCTAAAGAAATGCGTCAACACGAAGCATGTCTATGTTATGGCTAAGGGTTATTCTTGAGCAGTGTGTTAATACACATTCATTACTGGGTCAAAGATTATGCACATTTAAAAAAGACTTCCAGAAAATTTGTACTAATTTATATTCACACCAATACCATCTATGTGTCCGTCCCTACACTCAAGGACTCTTTATGCCCACTCTAACACTTTATGCCTTAGGATATAAATCCTTTGTTTACCTTATGCTTTTGGAACTGTTTTACTGCATTTAACTTCTGTCACTCTCTGACTGGACTGGGTAAATCCTTGCTGTTTACTTAAATTTCATAGTGTCCCTCAGGGTTTCAAGAGATTAAAATTGCCCTCTCACTTTGATCAAACATAAGTAGGGACCTGTGTTTTGGTTGGTACTTCCAAATAGGGCTGCTTAATTCCGGATACTCAAGTTCCATCTGGTTGGTTGGGTGGACACATTCATTCATTCATTCATTCATTCATTTCATCAAGCGTTTATTGAGTATCCTAGAAGTTTTCTACTTGTTAGATATGTACCCTTAGGTCAAACATGATCCTAACTCAGGAAGCTGATAATCTAGTAGAGAAGATAGATCAATAAATATGTAATTATGGTTTAATATACAGTGTGATAAGTGAAGTGTTATGATATCAGAATGCACAGAGTAGTTTGATAACATAAGGTAATCTCTACTGAGATACGATACTCAAGGAAAGCACTTGGGCAATTTTGAAAATTTGGTAGGCATTTGGTGGATATAGGCATGGAAGGGCATTCTCTGCAGAAGAAACAGTATGGGTGAAGGTGCACAGATATGACACATTGAAATATTTGGGAAATATGCGGTGTTTTTGTTTGTCTGGATCAAAGTTGGAGAGTGGCAAGAGGGAAGCTAGAGATGAAGTTGGGGCCAGGATAAAATGAACCTTTTGTGGACTAAATTAAGAATGTTGAATTTTAGGGGCACCAGAGTGGCTCAGTCGGTTAAGCATCTGACTTCGGCTCAGGTCATGATCTCACAGTTTGTGAGTTTGAGCCCTGAGTTGGGCTCTGTGCTGACAGCTCAGAGCCTGGAACCTGCTTCAGATTCTGTATCTCCCTCTCTCTCTCTGTTCCTCTCCTACTCATGCTGTCTGTCTCTCTCAAAAATAAATGAAAATATAACAAATTAAAAAAAAAAGAATGTTGAATTTTACCTTGTAAGTTTTGGAGGGAAAGAGGGAGAGGAATAGAATTGCAGAGGGAACTGTGGAGACTTGACTTCTGGTGTTTTTGTTTAAAGAAATTTCAGATTTAGAGTAGAGCTGCAAAAAGGAGAGTTCCCACATGCCTTTTGACTAGCTTTGCTTGTGTTAACACCTGACCATAGAACATTTAGCTAAACTAAGAAATTAACCTTGGTACAATCCTGTTGATTAAAGAACAGAACTTTGTTTGATTTCACCAGTGTTTCTACTAATGTTCCTTGTCTGTTCCAGAATCAAATCTGGGATTCTCCATTGTCTTCAGTTGTTATGTTGCCTTAGTCTGTGATAGTTCCTTAGTCTTTCCTTGTCTCTCATGATCTTGATATTTTGGAGGGATACTGGCCAGTTATTTTGTAGAATGTTCCTCAGGTTGAATTTGTCTGTTGTTTTCTCATCATCAGACTGAGTTTATGAATTATGGGGAACGTCAACTTAGAAAAGACGTTTTCAGTGCATCATATCTGGTTGTACATTGATTTTTTTTTTTTTAACTGATAACTGGTGATGTTAACCTTGATCAGTTGGCTAAAACAGTGCCTGCCAGGATTCTCTACCATGAACTTAATATTTTTGCCTTTGTAATTACTATGTATTTTGGGAGTGTCAACTAAAAATCTGAAAGAAAAGCTTCTTGGAGATGTGGACACATCTCAGAAATGATATTATTATTATAATTATTATTATTAAGAGATTATACTTTCTGAGCTGGTAGTCTTCATCTCATTAAAGCACTAAGCTTTCTTGACAAACAGATCAGTAGCAATTCAGACATTATTGCTCATTGAAGACTAACCCAACATCATCTTGTGACAGATATTGTGACATAGCCCACATCCACTTACTGTACCCAAAGTCGCCCAGATTTTTAAGCCCCAGCCCAGTGTCCCCCTCTTTTTTCTCTCTTTCTCCAATGTGTCTTCCCCTCAGCATATATGTTTTCTCAAATCTTTTCCATATTAAATAGAGTTATAAATAAAAACTCCTCAAAAACCTCCTTTGATCTTCCGTTTTCCTGGCAACCACCTTTTTTTACACATACTTCCTTCACAGGCAGGCTTCCAAACTCTGAAATATATACTCTATACCCACTTTCTGTAATTAGCCCTGCCAATGCCATTCTGGCTTTGCTCCACCAAATAATTAACATTACTCTTATTAGAGTCATCACAACCTTTCATTTGACACTTTTCAGTAATTATCTTACTTTACTTCCTGTGACATTTGACATTGTTGACTATGTCCTAGTTCCTGAAATGCTTTTCTTTCTTGGCTACATGGACAATACTCTTCTTTGGGTTTTCTTGTGAACATCTGCCTGTGGACAACTGTCTTTGGACAATTACTGTTTAGAGTGTAGCTGCTGTTGCAGTTATCCTGGAGTTCAGAGTTCTTTGTGACGGTAATAGCATCTTGGTGTTTGATGTTATTTTATTTTGAAGAATTCAAAGGTTTTTATTTTTCACAGATTTATTTTGATAAATATACATTAGAATATTTTTTTGATAATGTACCTTAGAATTTCATAAAATATGCAGTTAAAATTCTTTAAGCTATTAAATAATGGTCTTGAAAGGTAAACCTGACTTTTATTATTGAGTCCACAGGTATGCTTTTCTAGTTTTATTTCAAATTAATTGAATCAACCTAGATTTTATGTTAGACCATTTAGGTATGAAAATTACAAGGATATTAGCAACAAAAAGATAACAAAAGCATACATATCATTTTTTGAAGTAATTTTCCAGGTACCTTGCTTAACCCATTATGAAGGTATATTAAGTTGGATGCAATGAGTTATGGGGGCTTCATATCTCAGAACACTTCATACATTATTTTACCAAATATTCTATTTAATTATCTGAGTTTATCTTAGGTAAAGAAAATCCATATAAATTGAAATACAGTAAGAGAAAGAACCACAGAAAAACACACAGCACTCAAGTGAGTGTAAAATTAAAATGTGAATCAATATAATTTTCCAAGATTTGAAAATGATTTTAGTGAAATATTAATAATAATATAAATAAATGTTAATAAATATTAATAGTAATAAGTGCCCAAGTGAAGAGAGGAAAACACTTCCATTTTCTGAAACTATCTGAAATTCAGAAAGGATGAAAATTATTTCAGGTTTAATACAGTCAGATCTTGGCACAGTTCTTTGCCTGGATGAAGTAAGAGCTATTAATAAACATAAAATCAGAGAACAATTATTTCAACCACCCTTGAGTGACCCATTGTTATTTTATTTAATAGGAAAATTTTTGTCTTCCTTTTTCTCTCTTTGGCTGAGTGCCAGAC
>NW_027532203.1:11515860-11529280 GCF_008692635.1 Crocuta crocuta | reverse complement strand
TAATGAGTGTTCAGTGAAGTAAAATGAAAAATAAACAAAAAGGGATAAGGAAGCAGAGAAGTAAGAAAACCTGTCTGCTCTTCAAAGCACATATCTATTGGGAAAAATCGTATTTTTCCTTTTGCGAAGCATATGTTGAGGTTCAAATAAGTAGCAGAATAAAAGTCATGTCTTGGGAAGAAATGGCAAAATTAAAAAACGTTGAGTTCCCATTATGTGCTCTCTCTCATACTGCATTTTTTTAATTTAAAAACTTTAAGATTTTATAAAATAAAAATTATAAAAATATTTTTAAAATTACATATTTAAGTGTACAGTATAATTTTTTGAAATACACATATTGATTGCTCCAGTCAAACTAATTAACATATCCATCACCTCAACATAGTTACCATTTTCTTTTCTGTGTGTGGAGAGTGCCTAAGATCCATTCTCCTAGCACATTTCCAGTGTACAATGCATTGTCATTCATTATAGTCACCATGCTGTACATTAGATATCCAGAACGTATTCGTCCTACATAACTACAACTTTGCACCTTTTGACAAACACCTCTCCATTTCCCCTATCTCCCTCCTCGTGGCAACCACCATTCTACTCTCTGCCTTGGTGAATCTGACTTTGTTAGTTTCTACATATATGTGAGATCATACTGTATTTTTCTTTCTCTGCCTGGCTTATTTCACTTAGCATAATATCCTCAAAGTTCATCCATGTTGTCACAAATGTCATGATTTTCTTTTTTATTATGGCTGAATAAGAGTCCATTACATTTTCTTTATTCATTCATCCATTAATGGACACCTACATTGTTTCTATATCTTGGCTGTGGTGAACTATGCTATGATGAACACAAGAGTACAGATATCTCTTTGAGGCACAGATTTCCTTTCTAGTGTTTACTCAAAATGTTATTAAACATCTTTGTGTGTGTGCTTTTTGCTAAGCTCTAAGCTCCCTGTGAAAAAAGACCACATCTCTCTGGCCCCTTACCTAGTGTCTAAGGCTCAGCATAGTGGCTGACACTTACTAGGGTACAGCAAATAGTCATTGCATGAATGAATGATGCAAATACAATGAAAAACTGAACCCACAAGGAAAGTTAGAAGAGAATGTTTGAGTATTTCAGTCATTAAGGAAAGGCTAATAGAGATTTTGTGGAGATAAATGAAGACCACTCATATGAGAACACACAGGGGCTCTTCATTCAGAACTCACTATGGCAAGGGTGTCAGCCACCATTACTAGTTGTCTGGCAGAGACGCAGAGGATGCAGATTAGTGGGAGAGCTTCGTAGTTGAAAAAAGGGAATGCTTTAGGTGTGCCCTGATTGCAGGCTGCTGTCACGGGGCAGCTGGAGGCGGGCCAGCAAGAAGCAGGTCATCTTATATAATTGGTTTGGGGAGCATATTTGGCTTTCCTCTCATTGATCTAAGTTGGAAAAGGGGCCAAAAAATTAGGAAAGCTATCAGTCACTGACCAACACCTGACCATTCTAGGCCGATTGGAGTTTGGCTTCCCTGGCTGGTTGCTGCTGGAGTTTATGCGTCAGAGATCTGTTGTCATGTATGGTCTGGCCATGGTCTGTTTGCATAGTCAGTCTTTCAGTTTAGTGTACCTCAAATATTTAACAGTTTGAGAGCCTCATTTTATTTTCCCCTAAATTTTATCTCCAGTACCAGATATATGGTGGATGTTTAAATATTTGTGGCCTTGTGAGCAATAGGAAGAGTAGAGGGCTGAAGTCTTATCTTTGCTGCACCCCAAGACTGCTATCCATAGCAATAGCCGCTAGCCACACAGCGCTGTTGAGCACCTGAAATGTAATGAGTCTGAACTGGTGGTAAAATAAATACCAAACATCTGAGACTTCCTATGAATGAAAGAATATAAACTATCTCATTAATAATTTTTAAAATACTGATTAAATGTTCAGATGATAATATTTTGGATATGTTAGGTTAAACAAATTAATTAATTTCATTGTGCCTTTTTTCTTTTTTAAAAAATGTGTGGCTACTCGAAAATCTAATATTGCTGTGGCTTGGATTATATATTTACTGGTCACTGCTGACCAGTACCTTTTTATGTGTAATTTTCCTCTCCAGTAAAATAAAGAAACAAATTCCTATAGTATGTTCCTTTATCCATTGCCTCAGTATAAAGGTATTTGAAAAGGCTGGAAAAAAATTTATGTGTTAATTGACTCATTCATCCAAATATGTTGTATTTACTATGTCCCAGACAATGAGCTAGGAGTTGCTTACTCTTGATCTTTGACAGTTTGGGGAGAGAGAGGCTTAAATGGCTATTTGTTTGGTAGGTATATCAAATTACTTAAACCCAAGAAAAATTGCGTGGGAAAATGCTCTTGCAGCCTAATTCTCACAATTATGTACTGATAGTGCTATAAACCACTTCTCTAAAAAAAGTAAAACAACGCCAAGAACATCTCAAAGTTCACTTCAGGAAAGTCTTTGTTTACATGTTTCCATGAACCAGTTTTCTGTTTGCCCCCTTCCCCCCCATTTACAAGCTATATGACCTTGATAAACCCCTGAACCCTGTGGGAATCATAATCTCCTCCACCATAAATTGAGTTTACTTCATGAGATAGCTCTGAGGCTCAAACTAGATAATATGTGTGAAAAACCAATATAAACATGAAGGCTAATTATGTTTATTATTAGAAACAATTATAGCCATTAGGTTAAAATGAGGATATTGGGAAAAGGGCAGTTTGGGGACCCATGAAATAATCTTTAGCTTGTATAGATTCTAATACAACTAGAAGAAGCCAAATAAATAAATATGCAAAGCATAATATGTGGTACTAAGATCTAACCTATCACATGCTTCTAAACCATTTTTTAAAAATGCTCTTAGGATTGAAGTATACCAGTGGATGATAGACAGCTCTTGGGAGGAAGCTGCATTTTTTTATTAAAGGTGTGGTCTTATTCTTTGTAGGAATCAAGATGAAAAAAAAAGGAAATCGGTGCTACTTGTTAATCCTGATGGTGTTTTGATAAATTTTGTTTATCTCTCTTCACCTAGCAATATAAAGATAATAAAATTCTTGGCTCTAACCCTGGATTACAAAAGGGTATATGTAAATGACTAGTCCAGAGCTATGTAAAGTGAGTAGCCTCCGTCTAGATCTCTATTGTCCAATATGGTAGCCCCAAGCTAGGAAAGGCTATACTGAATAATTGAAAAGTGGCTTGTGTGAACTGTGAGGTGTAGTAAGTGTAAAATACCATATTTTGAAGATTTAGTATGAAAAAGGAGAAAAATGCAGAATATTTCATTAGTAACTTTTTTAAACTGACTACATGTTGAAAGAAATAATATTGTTGGATATGTTGAATGAAATAAAATCTATTAAAATTAATTTTTCTTTTCTTTTTTTTTTTGGATGTGACTTCTGGAAAATTTAAAGTTAGATATGTGTCTCACATCTGTGGTTCACATTATATATCTATTGGAGAGCACACCCCAAGATGCTCCTAGTATGATTTAAAAGCTCAAGTCTTTGTCTAGCTGGATTTTGGAATCTGTTTCCTCTCTGCACATCCGTCGTTCCTATCCCTTTCTAACAGAAGACATTAACTAAGCTGTTCTAGCAGAAATCTAGGGAAATTACCTGGAAAACAAAGCCCCAGACATTCTTTCTTCCTGTTTCTGTAGGTTTCCTAACTCTTTATTTTTTTTCCTCCCTGGTTGGGAAAGAGATCAACTTTGGTCACAAATGACTTGGATAGAGTTCCTGTAAAAATCCCTTCAGTTAAAAATTAATCAAAAACCATAAGATGATCTCTCTTTGCCAGTCAATGGCTTTCAGTTTAATTGAAGTGATCTGTCAGCTCATATGTGTAATAAACACGGTTAATTAGGGACTAATTTTCTCTTGCACCACATATTCCATTCAAATACCTTGTCTGAGCACAAATCTACACCAAGAAGGAAGGCTCGTGACATATATAGATTAAAGGCCTTTTCATTTCCCTGTGTGCTTGCTCTACCCCTTTGCTAGGAAAAAGCAATAAAAGAGAAGAGCAGAGATTTATGTGATCATGTTCAAAAGTCAATAGGAAGAAGAAAGGTATTCAATATTCTTTATAACTCCTGAAAGTAAAATTCTCAGTTTACAGGATTTTGTACACGTAATGTGCCAGGAATAGTGGTAGGCACTGGAAACACAGACAAAAATTCTTTTCCTCATTCGACTTACATTGTAATGTGAAGAGATAGGCAATAAATAAGGTGTTAAAGTATAATTTTCAAGAGGGCCATATATAAAACGGACATGCATCAAAGATTGTATTTAATTCATTAATAAGGGAACAACTAAGATGTTAAAAAAACTTTAAAAATCATTTGAGAAGTTAGATATTTATAGCCAATGTTAGGACAAGGTTTCTGAATTAGATACAAACCTGGTTAATGACCAGTGGGGACATAAACTATAAACTTTGGTTTTATATGTTCCACCAGACATCTACTGGATGTTGTTTGCATCTTTACCAGACAAAAAATCTTTAACTTGACCTCTGCTTCTACAAAATTAAAAGAAACAAACCTATACAGCAGAGAAGTAAATATCAGTGGTATATTAAAAGAACATCCCAAAATCTTTTGGCTATTTCCAAGTTTTAGATAATTTTCTGAGACAAGTAGCTAAGTAAAATATATAGTATTTTGTATGTTGGCAATTGCTTTGTGGGAAAATAAAGCAGATAAGCAGATCAGGGGGCAAGTACACGTGTATTTGTGTGTTCCATTTTACATCAGGAAGTCAGAGAAGAAAGAACTCTTTGAGAAATTGACCTTTGAATAAAGATCTGAAGGAAGAGAGAAAGTAATAAGTATATATTCTGAATAAAGATGTCAAGTAGATGAAATAGTTAAGGTAACATCCCTGAGACAGGAATGTGATTGGCATGATCTCAGAACATCAAGGAGGCCAATGTGGTTGGAGTCAAGTGAGTTGTCTGCAAAAAGGTGTAGGAGCTGATATCAGAGAATTTATAGTAGAGGGTGGACCAGATTCCACAGAGCCTCGTTAAGTACATTGTTTAAAAGGGTCCCTGAGTGGGTGGTGAAGTGCTGCCTAGTGTTCTTAAGCTCAAGAAAGCTGTGATGTGCCTTATAGAGAAAATACATGTGTTAGATAAACTTTGTGTAGGCATGAATTATAGTGCTGTTGGCCATCAGTTCAATGTTAATAAATCAGCAATATATATGACATAGAGGTCTTTAAACAGAAACACACATAAAACAAGGTTATATATTGGTCATTTGATGAAAATGTTGTGACTAGAGACTGATAGAAACCTAATCCTTTATTTCTTGGAGGAGCAATGGTTCAGTATCTGCTAATTGAATGTTTGCAGTTACTTTATAGAACATAACTACTGCAAATAACAATAATTGACTGTGTGCTGTTTTTATATCTCCAGGGCCTAAAGAATGTAAATCTCAGTGTATGTTTATTTAGTGGAATTAGTCAGTAGCTACTAGGTATTTGCCAAGTCCTAGGGACATGGGAGGAGGGAACAACAGGGAAGAGTGCTGTTAGGCGACAGCTTGGGGATCTGTCCGTTGGCGAGGGCAGTCACCGCATATTGGGGGGGGCTCCGTGCAACCAGCCAGGTGAGCCCTCCCCAGTGTGACAAAGAGACAACCCAGGACACAGCTGTGAACCTGCTGTGGTAAGGCGGAAAGGACGCTAGCTGGGCTCCGCCATTTTTTAAACTTAGAGAAAATCATTTTACCTCTTTCAGTTTCAACTGTCTGATATAGAAAACGAGGAAACCTGGCTGGGCCACTGTTCAAGGCCCAGTGAACTTGAAATGAGAAGAGAGGGAGCTGACGTTTCCTGGGATGCAACAAACACTGAAGCCCCACATCAAATTCTTTGCAGGGGGCCCAGACGCAGAAGTTCAAGTAACCACAGATGTTTCGGTGTATGAATTCTGCCCTCCACCGAATGCCATCTTGTTCAGACTGTCTCACTGACAGTCCTGCAGAACGTGCGTTCTGGTCGTAGCCTCTGACACAGAAAGGCCTGCCTCGGCAGCCCTCTCGGCAAGATCCGCTCGGTGCTTTCAGTCCCACGCAGCTTGAAGTTTGTAGTTTAGGTCAAATGAAATATTTTCAGAGCTCAGTATGTATTCCCCAAACAGCAATAAATCACTCAGGAAGTTATGTGCTCATTTGCACATGGCTTCAAATTACTGATTTAGCCAGCTGAGGGCACGCTTTATGGTTTTTCAGCATATGATTTTTTTTATTTCTGGTGTTCTGATCATCCAGTAATTAGTGGATACAGATGAAATTACAAGCTGCTGCCACTGCCTCAAATGGTCAGGTTTTCAGAATGCCAACTCCCAGCTCCTCTGGAGTTGACATAAATATTATGGAAGCAAAAAATTATAGTCATTTGCAGGGAAATCATGTGTTTAATTGCCAAGCGAAGCAGAGGAAAAATAGCAGAAGCACGCATCATGTATCAGTTAATGTGAGTGCATTATTGCATGTTGCAAAGGGGTCTAAAAGGACTTTTCAATAGCAAAATGAAAACAAAACTATTCTAAAAAATGCCATCTGTGAAGCCTCCAGATATATCTGACTGGCTCATTTCCTTTCAAAAATAGTCCCTGCATTCCAAAAGCTGTTAATAATGAATGGAAATAACCATGGAGTAAAAATGGACCATGGCTGATGGACTGGGACTTAACGTAAGGAGTTGCTGTTGAAATGGAGAGGAATATTCTGCAGATGCGTTTTGTGCGGATATTTCAGTGTTTGCTGCAGATGGCATTTTAACACAGCAGAAGACTCCTCTGATCTCACACAGGTAGATTATTTTGACAATTAGTATCAAACTCAATTTATTTTTAAGAATTTACTTCTAAATAAATATTACTTATTAAAAATGTATTGATTCCCCCCTCCCATATTTCCTCCCTTATATTTGGTGGACTTATCATCATGGGAAAGATAATTGATAACCATGTAAAGTTTTATAGGAGGCCAAAAATTAACTTGGAAATACTGTTATTATTATATCTGTATCGGATAGACAACCAATGACCACAGAAAACTTAATCTAATAATATGTAATGTGTTTCATTCCTCTTTTTAGAAAACTACTAAATCCAGGGGCACCTGGGTGGCTCAGTTGGTTAAGCATCTGTCTCACAGTTGTGAGATCGAGCTCTATGTTAGGCTCTGAGCTAGGCATGGAGCCGGCTTAGGATTCTCTCTCTCTCTCTCTCTCTCTCTCTCTCTCCCCTCCCTCTGCCCCTCTCCTGCTTGCTTGTCCACGCGCTCTCTCTCTAAAAAAATCACTAAGTTAAATACTTCATCTGTTATTCTAAAAGCAAAGATAAAGCTGTTTTTAAAAAATTTTTTTAATGTTAATTTTGAAAGAGGGAGACACAGTGCAAGTGGGGGAAGAGGCAGAGAGAGAAGGAGACATAGAGTCCATAGCAGGTTCCAGGCTCTGAGCTGTCAGTCCCAATATGGGGCTCAAACCCACGAACTGAGAGATCATGACCTGAGCTGAAGTCAGACGCTTAACCAACTGAGCCAACTGAGATAGATAGGTTCTATCTCTGCCGAGTGATTAGCATAGTATAGTGGACAAGGTCACAAACTCTGGAGTCAGATTTTCTGGTTTTGATTTCTGTTCTGCCACTTACACATGCTCGAGTTCACATGTTGGTAACACTTATATGTACACCTTAGTGTCTTCATCTATAAAATAGAGATAACAGCAGTACCCACCTTATACGTGTTGAGAGTTACATGAGACAGTATGCATGCAGCACTTAGTTTGTTGCCTGGTATATATGAAGCGCTCAAGAAATTAAGTTCTCACTATTATTTAAATAGCAGCTGCAAATACTAGCATATAGCTAGAAGCTAAAAGACAATATTTTTTGTTATATAATGATTTTTAGGTAAGGTGATAAAAAGAGCTGCTATATTCTGAGATTCTGTTACTGTTCTAAGTCCCTTATTTTATCTTAATATAAGCTCCACAGTAAATGTAGGATAGCATGTAGGTATTTTCATCCCATTTTATAGATGAGGGGATTAAAGTTATTAAGGCTATCAGTCATGCCTTTTGTAACAAAATAAGAACTAGTGTTTATTGAGTGATGGCTATGTGCCAGGCTCTATTCAAGCAGTTTCAATTATACTCTTTCTCTCTCAGTCCTCACAACAGTCTAGGAGGTAAGTATGTATCAGTATCTTAATATCAGTGTTTGCATGTGAAGGAACAGAAGCTCGGGGAAACTTGTACAAGACTTTGTACAAAAAAAAGACAACTTTTTGTACAAGAAACTTGTACAAAAGCACATAACTAAAAAGTGGCAGAAGTAGGATTTTATTCCATCAGTTTGACTTCAGAATCCTTGTTCTCAATTAATATGCTGAAAGAAAAAACAAAGGATTCACAGCCATGTAAAAAAGAGTTGGTTATAATAAAAAAAAGTAAGATAAATAAATGACAGAAATGTAGGCAAAGTATATAAACAGATGGTTTACATCGGAAGAAATAAGAAATAGCCAATATCCATCTGATACTGCTATTGCCAACTTCTCTAAAAAAGACACACATTTAAATTACAGTGAGATATGTTTTTTTCACCTACTAGGTTTGCAAAATGTGAAAAGACTGAGATCGTTGTTGATAAAAATTCAGTAGCGGTCAGTTTGGTAGACTGGGCTAGCACATACCCTTCGATCTAGCAATTCAACTTAAGAGAAATCTATCTGAAAGAAATAACCACACAAATATAGATGTATATTTGTACAAAGATGTTAATTGTATCATTATCAGTGACAGTGAAGAATCCAAAATGACCAAAGTACAACAGGGAATGCCTTCATAAATTATAGTTTTTCCCATACTGTTGAATATTATGTATCCACTCAAATACAGGACTGAAATAGATCGAGATGAAATGTTACACTATAAAGAAGTTTGCAACATTCCATGCATAGTAAAACCCAAGTTGCATTATGTTATATATTTAGTATAATTTAATTAAATTTTGGGGGGGAAAAAGTTGATTCATTTACCTTCTATATATTTACGTTCATAGAAAAAAATCCTGGAATAAAATACATAAAATATTAACATAGTCCTCATAGATACATAGTCCTCATATATATATATATATGAGGAATATTCATGAAAATTTATAATGGGAGAAAGATTTTAATTTTACTTTAATGCTTTGGTATTATTTAAATACATCATAACGTGCATGTCCCATTATAATGCAGATAGTGAAGTAAAAGTATAATGTAAAAATAAAGTGAAAAATAAAAAGGGAAGTAACAACTATACCAGATGTAGATTGAAATGGCAGAACTATAATTCAAACCATGTCCTGTGTGACTCTGAAGTCCGTGTTGTCCACTGTGTCATTGTTCAAGGAGAACAATGCATTACTGAACACCGCTACTGCTTTTCTGTATATTATATACATTATACATAATGTTTTTTCCTCGAGGCTCATATATTACAACTTGACAAGAAGGAGATAAAATTTTGTTTTCCAGCTTATTTTCTATTCTAGATTCATATGAGATTTTGACCATGCAGTGGAGGGGAACTGGGTAACCCTTTGAAGTGAGGGCTGAAACAATTCTGCTTCTTTCTTATGTACTCTTCAGATACGACGAGTTTATTGATCCTTAGTAAGTACTTACCTCTACTTTGCCTCAATTTATGAATGCTAATTGAGGTAATAATTCTCACCATGAGTTCCTCACAAAGATAGAACTAAAAATGGAAAGGTCAGCCAAGACTTAAAGGGGAAGCATATTGAATGTTATAGGGTGAATTCCATCCTCCCTCAACTCGTACGTTGAAGTCAGTATCTCAGATTGTGATCTTATTTGGAACTAGGGTTGTTGCACATGTAATTAGTTAAGATAAAGTCATACTGCTGTAGGGTGAGCCTCTCCAATCCATTGTTACTGATGTCCTTATGAAAGAGGGATATTTGCATGTGTGCGCGCACATGCACACACACACGCACACAGAGTCACATAGAACAGCATGTGAAATGGAAGCAGAAACTGGGTGATGCCAAGTCACGGAATACCAAGGATTGCCAGCAAACTACTGGAAGCTAGGAGAGGGCCATGGAGCAGTTTTTTCCTCACATCACTAAGAAGGAACAAGCCCCATCAACACCTTGATCTCAAAGAAACGTCTAGCCTCAGAACTGTGGGACAATATATTTCTCTTGTTTAAGCCACTCAGTTTGTAGTACTTTGTCATGGCAGCCCTGCAGACAAATACATGGGATTTCAAAGTAAGTTGTGGGAAGGGTGCCTGGGTGGCTCGGTTGAACATCCGACTTCTGATTTCAGCTCCAGTCATGATCCCAGGGCTGTGGGATTGAGCACCATGTCTGACTCCGTGCTGAGCATGGGGCCTGCTTAAGATTCTCTCTCTCTCCCTCTCTGCCCCTCTCCTCTGCATGTGCTCTCTCTCTCTCTCTCAATATTAAAAACAAACAAAAAACAAAGTAAGTTGTGGGAGAAATCAAGCAGGTTGGAGATTCATTTGCTGGATCAAGTCAGTGGTAGGTTGAGAGGTCCCAGGAATGTGAGCAGTGGAATGTAGGCAGAGCCCGTGCTAATTGTCAAAGAGGGAAGGTGTCAGGTTCCGTTAGGTGCCAACCCAAAATGTGTGAAGCCATTCTGTAGCAGTGCCAGTCAAGAATTCTTTGCTGCCCTTGCCTTTTCTCCTCACAGCAGAGGGGTGGAGAAAGAGAAAGAGCTGATGTCATTCTGCCTGTACCTGCTGCAGCCCTCTTCTCCAACCAACCTTGTCTGGGGGTGAGAAAAGGATTTCACTTTGCATCGCATTTAGAGCTTGTATCAAAAGTAATCTGATTTCTGAATTGCAACAGTATTTGGCAAGTTAATGTAATTCTGGTGAAATTTATTAATTACTTAAAAGTGATAATAAAAAAAGTCTTAAGACAGCTTGAACTGTCATGTAGGGGCAGAGAAAGAACTATGTTCCTTCCAAGAAATGTCGAAAGGCAGAAGGGAACAAAATGAGGTTACAGTACAATTACGTCCCACAAGTTGTGCTTATTCAAATACTAATTATCTCAATCTACAGATATATACGTATGTATGTAGTATGTGCCTGTATATGTACTATATACATTTTATAGTCCGCTAATTTTGTTTCTCTTGCTGTTTCTGTTTTTCTTTCTACTTAAGCAACAATTCATTACTAGTACAAATGTGGTAGAATAAAATTTATTATACAGTTTTTCTTCCCCACACACAGATGGGTAGCAGAGAGAGAGATTGATAAAAAACTTTTTGAAGTGGTCATAAGTGCTAATTTCAGGTTGTTTTAATGTTGACATAGCTCACGTAAGGTTATAGTATGTTAAATCTTAAAATAATAAAGAACTATGGCTGTATCTTATAAAACACCTTTAGAAATATTTTAAAGATCTTAAGCATTAAAAATGGGTGAAATAAAATTATTATCTGATTGAATAAAATTGTATAGTGTTAACAAGCACAGGGTTCGCAGTCTTACATGTCTGGTGTAAATCCAAGATTATTACTCATTCATCATGTAGGTAAATACCTCAAATTTCTGGAAGGAAATCCTTGTTTCCTTATCTGTCACCGTTTGGTAGTAAAACCTCTTCAGTGCATTGTTATGAAAAGCAAATGAAATAATGTACACAAGATGTTTATTATAGTATGAGGCATGTAATAGGTACTCAATAAGTGATAACTGTATTAGTAATGTGTCCTAGCTAAGCAGAAAAAAAAATGGAAGTCTCCATACACTGAGTATTCTAAACACTGTTATATTTAAACTGAAAAAAAAACAAAACAAAAAAACTTAAGCCAATTGTACTGTAATCCAAATCTTCTCATGTAAATACATCTACATATAAAACCTTTAAAATTCCTGCCCCTCCCCCCCTTTTTTTAATCTCTTTCCCTTGTTAGGTATATAGATTTACTTTAGAACTTGACATATGAAGTTAGCCCTTAGCCCTGTGTAATCTACAGGCACACCTCACCTTACTATGCTCATCTTATACTTTGCAGATCTTTTCATCTTTTACAAAGTGAATGTTTGTGGCAACCTTAGGTTAGACACGTCTTTTGGCACCGTTTTCCCATCAGCATTTGTTTACTTTGTGTCTCTGTCACTAGCTTTTACCTCTTGGGGGCGGCTTTCCGACCTAAGCTTTTGTCTAAACCCATTTATGTACGGAGAACCTATTTCCCCACAGCAAGATAAGGAGAAATCCACACCTATGCACATTATAATGAAACTATCAAAATTCAAGAGGGAATTAAGAATGAGTCTTAAAAGCAGCCAGAGAAAAAAGATAGCAAAATAACGACATTAAAGACAAATTAAAAGCGAGAGCATTGGTCACCCACAGACCCTTGTGAAGGCAAATACTAAAGGATATTCCTTCTGGCAGCAAGTGATCTCAGAGGAAAAGTTTGAGTGTAAAAAATGATGAAAAATGAATAGACTGGTAAATATACAGTTAATGTAAGTAAACATTGTATAAAACAATAATATATAAAATAAAATATAAAGTATATTTTTAAAATATAGAAAATAGTATACTATATAAACAATAATATACTGGGATTAAGACATATCACAAGATAGACTTGAAATATCAGGAAGCAATAGTGTATATGTCAGAAGCGGGAGAAATTGAGTGAACAGATTCTAATCTTGCCATTTTTTTTTTTTATAGAAGGGGAAGATTTNATAGAAGGGGAAGAGTTTGGATACACTTAGACTTTGATACGTTGTGAATTCTAGGATACATGTAAGTATTTCACACTTGTGGTGAGTAAATACTGGAGTAATAGAAGTTGTTTAGACTTGCATATGCCTGTGTGACACTACAGAGAAAAACAAGGAAATAATTACTATAAAAACCAGAATAGCTGTTGCCTCCAGGCAGAAGACAATCCTGGTGGCCTGGAAGAGGTGCGGAGGGTTTCTGGGACACTGGTATATTTTTAGATTTCAACTTGGGTGGTGCTGAGGTGGGTGTTAATATTATCATTAGTTATTAATATGTACGTGTATATCTCATGCAGTTTTATGCATTCATGCTATATATTTTTGAACAACTTATTAGCTAATTTTTAGAAGTTTTAATAACAAAGCAAACAAGCAAACCTGAGGTAGACGATGCAGATACCAGCAACATTCCTGAGATAAAAGTAGGCAAGAAAATATATTAAGGTAGTTGAAAACAGTTATCTACATTTAGCGACAAGTCTTCACTGAGTGCCTATAGTTTGCTGGGTGATTTCCTAGGACCTGAGATGCATTCGTAAACAAAACTAACAAAGATCCCTG